>NW_026067903.1:1562624-1603944 GCF_014885135.2 Alexandromys fortis | reverse complement strand
CTGAATACTATCTCCTGAAATATTATTCCTAGGCTATACGTAGGTAAAGTAGAAAATATAGTTTGTATTTCCCAAGAAAAATAAAATGATAGTATATAATTCGAATCCAACATGTTTTAAATTAAGCATTGTTAGAGTTGATGCAGATGCAATATACCTTGCTCATACCCCCCCGCCCCCATTATCCTTTGTTTTTCTCTCCACTGTCCCAGCAAACAGAAACAAGCATGGACAAAAAAAATCGTTAAAAATCCAGGGATGAAGATGCGTTTAAGGAACAAACAAAATAAATTAAGAACCAGATGGTCCATGAGATTTTGCTGACATTTGAATAGAGGCACAACAGTTCTCAGTCCTTTTAAATAGTGGAGCAACTTCCATGAAGAGAAAGTTCCGGAGTCAGTCAAACATGGTATGTGGCCTTTGAGTGGCTCGGTGTCCATATCCAGGTCTGGCTCCTTTGTATGGTTGCAGACTAACTCCAAACTGCAACTTATAAGTGTAGTTAAACACAGATAGGCATAACTATGTCAATGAGTGTTAGGAGTGATGGTGCACTTAAGTATAATTTGTCAAATAATACCTCTTTTCTTTTCTTTCTTTTTTTTAAACAGTTTTATTCTACAAATGTTGGACACTTTGAGTTCCTAAGATACAGCATAAGAATAGGGAACAATTAAATCAGTTCAAAAACAAAGCCATCTTTTCTCTGAGATTCGCTGGTCCTTCTGGGATACAAAAATCAGGTGTTCACCATAGTGCATTTGAGGTAACTGGGAAATGAAGATTGCAGGCATGTGCAGCGCAGTCTGTGGCAACCTCCTTCCTCTATGTCTGCTCTGTCTTCAGTTTTTTTTTTCCTGACAGCACAGACAATATCATTTGTGCAGTTTGTATTTTCTAAAGTGTGATTTGGTCACTTTTGCTTCCATTTTTTTTCTAAGAGGCTAATCAGGGTCAAAAGATAAAGGAGAAGAATGAGATGTGGTCAAGCAGAAATCTGTAAAGATGAGAATGTGTCAAGTACTAATATACTACACAGTTTAATCATCTACAGGAACAATCGTTACTTTCTTAAACCTTCAGCTTAAAAATCATTTAGCACACTGTTACCTCTTCAAAAGAGAATTTACTTTTAAGAAGAGTATCTTAGCATCCATGTTTGTGTTTATTTTTGAGTATGATTCAGGTATAGGAAGTGCACACATATATTTTATTTACTTAATTATTAAAGTCAATAATTGTAGGAGTTTGAATATAATTGGCCCCTGTAAGCTTATAGAAGCTGGTAACATTAGGAGTCTGGCCTTTTTGGAGTAGGTGTGGCCTTGTTAGTAGAAGTGTGTCACTTTTGGGTCTGGCTTTGAGGTCTCCTGTGCTCTATCTGACTGTGCCCACGGTGAACACAGGACTCCTGCTGCTGCCTGTAGATGAATACGTGGAACTCTCAGCTTCTTTCCCAGCACCATGTCTGCATGCTTGTCACCCACCATGAAAATAATGGGCTAAACTTCTGAAACTGTAAACCAGCCCCGATGAAAGGTTTTTCTTTAGAAGAGTTGCCATGGTCATGGTGTCTCTTCACAGCAACAGAAACCTTGGATAAAAGAATAACATTGGTATCTTTAAGAGTTGAATGTAGCAAACATGATTAACTTAATCATTGAACCAGAGTATTAGCCAGAGAAGGAAAATATTTCTTCAACCAAGAGAGTTCCTGAGCCTCTTTTGCTCAGTCTCTGCCATTTCCTGTCATACTAAGGCGGATATTTGCCTTTGCAATCAGTAAGAAAAATTGAATATTCAGACACCATGTGGAGTCTTAGAGTATAGAAATTCTTCTTATATATGAAATACTTTTATAGAAAAATATTTTATAAGATCCATTTCAAGTTACATATTTAATAGGATTTTCTTTATTCTTTTAAATCTTCAGAAAGAGATTAATTTATGAAGAGATGCTAGTCTGTCAAGTGGTCCTTTGACCTTGTGGTACCTGTGCACATTCCCATCAGCCATCCAGTTGTTCCTGTCTCTGCCAGCAATTAGTCTCACAGTGGTCATTCAGCTCCTTTGGGGGAATCCAATTGTTGTTTTACACTGGAATTCCCTTGCTGGCTAAGGATATTTGCATATCTTTCTGGCATTATTGGCCATGTGTTACTCAATAAGTCTTCCAACTGGTATATAAAATTTTGTTCCTTTCTAGTGGTTGAAGGACTTTACATCATTCAAAAATGAATATTTGCCTGGTATATGTCCACTGAATACTTTTTACTGTTCTTGACTTGAATGAACATTTTATTTATAGTGATTATCTTTAGCGAATTTTTTATCGGTACCATTTTAAATAAATAGCCTTTTTGTTTAAAAAAACTCTTAGCTTTAATGAAAATTTAAGTGGAGATACTGTTCCCATAAAGTTCTTTTCCAATAGGCACAGGAAGGATATTTCACCAACTTTGTTCTGCAGAAGTTAACCCTTCCTTGCCCAGACTTCATAGATTGATCAAGTGATAAGACTTTTATTTGAACCAAGAACGCAAGAATTTGAATGCCTATTGAAATAATTTGTATAACATTTACCATTTTGACTTGAATTATAACAAAGAAACTGGTTTTACTAGTGACTTTCACATTGATAACTAATTTTTATTTTATGATTGACACCAGGAAATCTTGCAAAGAAATAAAAATACTAAATGCAGACCTTGAGCCATGTCTTTATCTTGTGTAATTCAAATTATACAATGACCCTGATTAACTAAAAAAAGAAATTGATTTACAAAAAATACATTGTCTTAAATCCCTACATTTTTGTTTAAAAAGAAACAATCAGAATTGGTGACACAGACATGCCAAATACATTGATATTTAAGCAAACCGCACATTTTATAAATTCCCGATGAGCAACTATATTGTGATTTTCATGGGATTATCAATGATGTATAATTTCAGAGTATTGAGTTGTAAATACAGTTTTCTTTCAATCCAAATTATAGATGCAACAGTTGTTTTATTATTTACATTATATGTTATTTCAATGTTTTTAAAAAAATTGTTCTTGAACAATGGTCATGAGGTCAAATGAACAGTGTTTTCCTACTTAGCAACTGTGAGTAACAGATTTCAGTTAGAAGTGCTATATTTTTGTTACCTTAGGTAGCCAGCTTCCTTTCAAACATTATATAAAGAACATTTCTTAATAAAATACTACTGAAGATTATTGAATGATCTCTGCAAGATGTCATTTTATTTTTACATTCTTTAGAAAGGAATTTTTTATTAAAGAATAATTCACACCATCCATTGCCACCTGAAACTAACAGACTTTTTTAAATAACAGTTTAATTCTCCTTTGTAATAATTTATAAATGTGAGAACAAAATTATAGTAAAATAACAGTCATAGAAGTTTAATGACTCACAGTCTTCTCTCTATATATGGATGTATATATGTATACACACACACCACACACACACACACACACACACACACACACATACTGTATGTAGACTTGCATACTGTAGACTTGCTTCACCTGAGAGTTAACAGTTACTCATACTTTTATGACAAATGAATTTGTCCAGAGTCTTGCTGCAAAATTTCAGAGAATAAAAGTCTTTTTATCTTTTGAATAATTAGGAAAATGTCATACTTCATTTTGTCTTCAGAACTCCATGTTTTTCTCTTACTATCTTGTGTTTGAGGCAGTTTGGGCTGTCATCTGGGCAGCCTGGCCTAAGATTTCGCTTAGATGAATTTCGTCTTCATCTTTAGAGTGTGGGCGATGGAAGGTTCTGCATGGCTGTGTCTCTTCCTTGTCTGCCTGATAAACGACATCCTATGTCTGGGCAAAAAATGAAAACTTGTACATTTCAAGCTTTGTTCAAAGGAGCATAAGAGTGGACACGGGCATGGTTTCCACATTCTCCCCTATGTTTGTGACAATTGTTCTTGTAGCTCTGGACTCACCAAGACAAGCTGTTCAGACCTGCTCTATTTTGCCAACATTTTTTTTCACTTTCTAGGATTTCATAGTTAGACGGGGAGTGATTACAAAGTAATAATTAATAAGAATGAAGTAACCTAGATATAATATACTAGATATTCATATATATTAAACATTAGAATAAATATGATCACAAAATACATCTTAAAATTATAAAAATAATCCCATGGAGTAGAAATACAGTTGAAAATCAGAATGAGATTTACTTTGTGTTCAAGTCATTTTTATGATTATTCAAATTTCCTAAAATAAAATAAAAATCAACACATATTACTCTTTAAAAATACACTATGTTCATAGCAACACTGTTTGTTATAGTCAGAACCTGCCTGGAAACAACCAAAGTGCTCTGTGACTGAAGAATGGATAAGAAAAATGTGATACATTTACACAATGGAGTACTACACAGCAGGAAAAAATAATGACAGCTTGAAATTTGCAGGTAAATGGATGAATCTAGAAAACATCATAGTGAGGGAGGTAAGTCAGACCCAGAAAGACAAATATCATATGTACTCACTTATAAGTGGATTTTAGACATAAGCCGAAGAAAACTAGCTTACAATTCACAATCCCAGAGAACCTAGACAACAATAAAGACCCTTAGAGAAACATACATGGATCTAATATACATGGGAAGTAGAAAAAGACAAGATCTCCTGAGTAAATTGGGAGCATGGGGATCATGGATGGTGTTGAAAGGAAGGGGAGATAAAGAAAGGGTAGCAGAGAAAAAATGTGTTGCTCAATAAAAACAATAAAAAAATACAGTTCTCAGAAAACTAAAAGAAAGGCATGGAAACTTACATCTTTCACCCCAACACCCAGTAGGCTCAGTCAGGAGAATTATTTCAGATACAAGGACCTCAGCATGAATGGTATAGTGCATTGTAGGACATTGTGAGATCCTGTTTTAAAACAAAGTCAAAGGAAAAAGCAAAAGCAAGCTGAAACCTCAAATTTAGCATGTCAGGAATTAGTTGACACTTATTTGAGCATCTGACCTTTAAATAAGAAGTTATGTATATGTAGCTGGGAATATAATGGAGGTATGGAGATGTAAACCATTTTCTTAGTTCACGCAAAACCTTTGGTTTGAATCTAAAATCATAAAATAAGAAAAAGCAACAAGAATATACTTAGAATAAACTTTCAGTTGTAAGTTTTAAATATTATATCTTGGAACTAGCTAATTGATTTATTTATATTTGTTTGTTCACTGTGCATCCTACAGAGTACTTCAGGGTAGACAGGGGAAGGTGAATAATCAGCTTAGCAGTTGTGAATGAAGTTCTGTTTAAACTGCTTATTGGTGAATAACCAACTTCCACCATAGTCAACCAGAGGCGCTCACATAAGGCATGTGTACTGGGTAAAGCTCTCCAACGCTGCATTGTAAAGATTTTCCACTGAGACCTCAAAAGAGATCGTGCATTTTCTGTTAGAACTTGCAGGATTATTGTGCATGGGACTTAGTGATTTAAGAACCCAATTTTATTTTTGGATAGGGTCTTTTTGGCAATTTGTTATCAACTGAATGGATGCAGTAAGTTTCTTTCTTCCTTCCTTCCTTCCTTCCTTCCTTCCTTCCTTCCTTCCTTCCTTCCTTCCTTCCTTCCTTCCTTCCTTCCTTCCTTCCCCTTTTCCCTCCTCTCATTTTCTTCTTCTTCCTTCCTTGTTTGATTTAGTATCAGGGAGCCCACACTATTTTTGAGCTCAATAAGCTGCCTCAGCCTTCCAGGTAGTAAGAGGATAGATATCTCCATACCTGGCACAGCAAATGTCTGTGAGACCAACATCTAGGAATCCTTTGTTGTCAGAGCAACCACTACACACAATCTTCTCAGTACCATCTAGTTCTTAATTTATTTTGTCTGTTCCTTAAACGAAGCTTCATCCCTGGATTCCTAACGAGTTTTTGTTCATGTTTGTTTCTGTTTGCTGGGACAGTGGGGAGAAAAACAAAGGATAATGGGGGGAGGGGTATGAGCAAGGTATATTTCATCTGCATCAACTCTAACAATGCTTAATTTAAAACATGTTGGATTCGAATTATATACTATCATTTTATTTTTCTTGGGAAATACAGACTATATTTTCTACTTTACCTACATATAGCCTAGGAATAATATTTCAGGAGATAGTATTCAGCCAGGGCAGTAATCAGATCAGGACACATGAGGCACTTCTTTGTAGTTCCATTATAATGTTTTATAAAAATGTAAAATAATTAAAACAAAATATAAAATATAAATGTTTTATAAAATATATTATAATATATTCTAAAATACTATTCTAAAAAACCAAAGGCAAAGAAAATTAATCAAGTTTCCTATTGCTCATGTAAAATTTCAGCCAGTTTAGTTTGTTTTTAAATTCTTGAAAAGGAACACACCCAATTCTGATTTATTTCTATTTGTTTTTCTTCTGGTACAACATCATCTGTAGATATGCATACGTGTACTTGCAACTAAAACAATATGGCTGTGCCTTACCCCTACTTCCAGTGGAAAACAAAAGAGGAAAACATTCGAACTCATAAGGCACTGGAAATCATCCCAAATGATATTTCAAAAATGGTAGAATTTGGAAAATAAAGTCAGAACTGAAGCTTCGTTGGCTGAGGATCTGGGACTTGGAAATTAGAAATAAAAACGTTGTAAGCCAAGCCACAAAGGATCTAAGACTAAACGAGACAGTGCAAGCATGTTTAAGTGTCATTCTCTTTTTGATGGGTGACATTTTAAGAAAAGTCAAAAAGCACACACTCTTTGTCAGAGGTAAGAAACGAGACGCTTAGGATGTAGTTGGTGCTGAGAAATACGAGGTGCGTCCAGTCCCGGTGCCTCGCTCTAACATTCCTCATGGCCTCCTTTCCTCTTGTTGCTCCGTGAAGCTGAAATTCAGAGATTTCATGGCTAAGGGAGCCTGAGATGAGACGCTGCTTGCCTGCACTTAGCCCTGCCGCTTCTTATCGGACCATCTGCTGTCACCTCAAAAAGCCAAGGCTGTATAATCTTGGTAAACACACAAACCATTCCCGCATTTAAATTTGGTTGGAAGATAAGACCCATTATGTATTTGATATGAGGTGTCATTGTTTCCTTTTGGTGAATTTTTTTTGGTGACTCATACCTATTGTCTTCTCGTGAACATCCTGTTGTCTTGACAGTGTTTACTCCAAACTTCTTACATCAAGGCTTACTAACGTCAGGGGTATTAGAAGGAGAACTGATTTGCACGCAAGCCTGCGTCTGTGTTTCATTCACCTTCTGGATTCAAACAGCTTTATCATCTACGGACCCAAATGTCCTGCGACTGGCGCAGTGTTAGTGATGAGCAGAAACAGGAAGCTCTGGCTGCCGAGTCTCGAGTGCCAGTTAGAAATTCTAGAAAACTCTCTGGCTAAAGACCAGACTGTGTCTGACCACTGAAAATGTTTGTGTTCTTTGCAGCATGTCCAGGTGTCTGCCACGCTGTGTGCAGCAAACCAGAGGAGATCAATTCACACGGGTAAAAGAAAATTGCCCAGGTTGCACCTCTCTTTAAATCATTCCCTACACATTTAATTTCAGCTTTACTAATTATGAAGAAGTCTAGGAAATCTGCAGAATACCACCTATAGATTGCAAAAAGCTCAGCAAGCCTGATCGTGTAGTCCAGCTTCTAACAATAAACGACGCAGAGTATCTGGAAACTGCCAGCGAATACAACTGCACACTCAAAATGGAATGGGAATTCTCCAAATGCCAAAATATTCACCAAAGAATGCCTGAGAGGGGGAAGAAAGCAGTATGCCACCCACCCAGAGGATACCTATCACGACTGTAGAACTATCCTTTCACATCGAGTCATTATGCAAACAGAGAAGTGAGGCACCAATACACTAAAAGGACCAGCAAGGAAGAGCAACAACAACAACAACAAAACTCAAGACCAGCTTTTTGAACAGGTAAATACTTAGTAATGTTTTAGTTGGAATTTTTTCAAGAAAAATGTCACAGAGAAGACAGTGACATGAGCCTATAATTCAGGCACCCAGGAGGCCGAGTCTGGGGAATTATCAGGTGGATCTAGCCTCAAAAGCATGAGCCTGGCAAAGGAAGAAAACTTAAAAAGAAAACAGGAAAGACACTAATCAGTGGTCTCAAAAGTTACCGTTTTCACTATTATGAACAGACACTAAAAGAATAAAAAAAAAACCTACATAAAATTAAGCTTGTCAAAGAAAGACACAAATTGCCCAAATCTACACAAATTCAAGTAGATAGTATGACTAGATTTACATTTAATAGCTTTCTATGAATTATTTTCCTTTTTCATTTGTGTGTGTGTGTGTGTGTGTGTGTGTGTGTGTGTGTGTGTTTGTGCTCATGTGCAGGTGCCTACAGAGCCCCAAAGAGGGTATCAGATCCACTGACGCCTGACTCTGTTGTTTAGGAATCAAACTTAGTTCCTCAGAAAGAACAGCAAATACCCTTAACTGCTGAGTAATTTCTCCAGTTCTATGTATTTACTCTTTTTTTAAAATACAAATATCCACCCCATCAACAGAGTCTGAATTTTCTGGTAAGTTCTATAAAAATGTATATGAGATACATTCCACATCCAAATTAACCAAACTCTTTTGGAAAACAAGAGAGTCCTATATACTTCCAAACTCACCTGCATAGGTCCCATTCTACACCTGACAAAAATGTGGCCTTATAAGAAAACAACATCCAAGTGGATCAAATGAAACAGTATACCAGAGTCTACAGCATTTAAGATGGCTTTCAATGACCCTTTCTGCAGTTTGCTCTTAGATCCACTTGCCAGCATTTTAGAGTGAGCTATAATTATTTGCTCCCAAATATTGATATAATCAGTGTTTGATATGTGCATTAGTTTTGGATATAACTCTAGATTTAAGAATTTACTTCTAATTTCTGATATGAAGAGCTTTGGGTAGGAAACTTGTCTAACTGAGCCATTCACACAAATGCACACTCTAGGAGATTCCAGTTGCCAGGAGGCCATGTTGGCAGGAGCCTTGGAAACCTGAGTCTTTTAGCTCAGGGATCTATAGAGAACATCTGGAAGAAAAACTTCATGGGGCAACTTTAGTTGAGCCTGGCCTCCCTAGCAACTGTGTCTGGCTGCTGTAGTTTGTTCCGAGCCACCAGTCTGAGACATACCTGCTTCCTTGGCCTCGAGAAGCATGAGATGAATGTTTGTTGTCTCGTAGAGTTTCAGATTACATTATTCTCATCTCTAATGACATTTCCATGTGCCCCATAGATATTTATATTTTTTCTTATATAAAATCTTTCTTTCATTTTATTATGGATTGTTTTTAACCTTCTATTATTGAATTATGAGTTATTTATATATTCTGAATACAAATTTATGGCTTGATAAATTTGCCGCAAATATTTTCTCCTATGCCATAGCCTGCCTTTCCCCTTTCTTAATAATGTCATTTGAAGAACAAATGTTTTTAACTTTGATCTGAGTAAATACAGGCCTTTGATGTATGCTCTTTGTGGATCTTCATCTATCCTTTTGTTTCCAGACATCTCCCTGCCCTCATTCCACATATTGCTTTAGTTTCCTTTCTAATATAATATTTATTTTTTGGTATCACCAATCTTTTATTAAAATTACATTATCCTTACTTTAAAAAATAAAAGTGAAAACAAAACAAAATAAAATTTCCTTATAGTTATTTCCTATTCAATGTTCTTAAGTTATAAAATGTGCATGTTAATTAAAAATTGGAATTATAGGAAGGACAAAAGTTCAGGAAGAGAAGTGATTTTGAACATATACATTATTATTTATACTTCCCAACAAGAGGGTGTTCATCTTACCAGCGTTGTGACTGCATCAGTGCGTTCTGGATTTAGGATGAGTCAGAGTGTGAGGAATTTGGTGTGTGATACCTCTTAACAGTTTTACCACCTGATGGTGCATCTGGGGACGAATGAGCAGGCTTCGAGTTGCTTGGGTTGAATGATGAGTTTTATAAACATAGATGATGTATTAGGGAAATCTTAATTGTCAGGTACCTGGTTGTGCATGATACAAGCAGAGAATGGTAAATTAAAAAGCATAAACTGAAGAAAAGAGACATTTTGGAGGAGGGCTGTGAGTCAGTGTGGTGCCTTTGCTATGTAAGTTCCTAGGAAGATTTTTCTGGAGGACTGGGATGGGGAGTAATAAGGAAGTTAGGGCCAACAGTAGGTCAGGCTGATGAAAGGAAAGAGGGCTCATTCTTAGCAATCACAGAGAAGCTGGAAAGTATAATCCCAAAGAATCTGGTACCATGAAGACTATACTGGCCTGTGATGCCAGTATTTTTCTTCTCCATTAGACAGAGATTCTCTTAGGTTTTATTTGGCCTTTCTACATCTTGGTTAGTGCAGAGGCCAAACATTATATTGGATTCAACAAAGGTTTTGAAATGAACATGAGTAAAGGTCCATTACGAGTTCCTCTGTGTCTCTATCATTCTCACTGATCTTTTCCACAGCCACTTGCTTCATCCAGATATCTGGCCTCTGTTATGTGAACTGGAAATTGCCCTGCAATTTTTTTTCATGCTTCTGTGCTTAGCTCTGCAAGCACCACATCCTTCTCTACTTAGCATCCTTAAGTACACATTTCCTGCACTGTTCATTGCCACTCACAGGGCACCAAAGGCACTTCTCTGACTTTTATAAAGTAACTTGCCTGTTTTTGCTTTTACAACCTCCACCCCTCACCCAATACTGTCCAATAACCTTCCTATACTTCCAACTATTCCAGACTTATGCACTTTTCTAGTATCCATACAAGATGCTAATGACAAATGACTGTTGGCTCTAGTTCCTCCATTCTCTTGACATTGGTAGAAGATCTGTCCCATTTAGGTTAATTGTGTGACAACCTGGAAACACAAGAAAAGGTGACGGAGGTAAACGGCCTAAATGAACAGCTGTTATGATATGACCAGCCTTATACCCGTGGCTTGTAACACAGCAATGAATGGCTATGTTATAAACTAACATTTACACAGACTAGGAACTCTTAATTTCTTGCCAATCATCTTTTGTTTCTAGTGGAAAGTAATTATCCAAAAATTGGATATTAACTCAATTAATATATGAAATAGCAAAATTTTCCCTTACCAGTCTCTCCTCTATTTGTCTCTCAATAATTTCAGTATATAGTCTTAATCCTTTTAAATGTGATTAGCAGTGACAGAGAGGTATGTCCAAAGAATGGTTTAGACTTCCCCCACAAACACAGTCATGAAATCAAGATTAAGGAAGTACTGAATGTCCTTGATGGTGTTTCTTCTTCTAAGCAACGTGTGCTTGTTCTGTTGCTTGAGCTCATGACTACAATTCATTTCTTTGCACATAATGAAATTGTAAAATTCGAAGGAGTGAAATGGCCAGAAATTTGAATTAAGCCATAATTTACTCAGATTTGCCTGACTGTAGCGTGTAGGCTTTGTCCGTGTTCGATTCAAATACCAGTTTGTTTCACGGAAATTAGGAAGCAAAATATATTCAAGAGTTTCCTAGTAGTTCACTTCGTAAATGAACTTGTAATGATTCTTAAGAAGTTCCTGTTCAACATAATCTCTCTTCTATTTCAGTTATTCAAACATTAGCCTCTCCTATTTTAATGGGATTGCAATAGAATTTCAAGCCCTTGTTGTCACATGCCTTGTGATTACTAATGGCAATTTTAGGTTATCTAGCCAGTCAGGCATTCAGCAACTTACAAATTTGGCTATGTTTATTATTAACAAAGCTGTGCAAACGTTAGTGACTTGTCATACACTAAATGTCTCAAACATGGTGGCAGTATAAACAATATACAAGAAAAATGTTTTTCATGAATGCATTTTATTAGCTCTCTTTTGTCTGTTTCATATGCCCTAATTCATGAATATATTAATTCAATAAATAGTGTAAGGGATGAATACATTTATACTTACTCCAGCAAAGGTAGAAAACATGTGTATTTTATAGAAAATAGACATTTAAATAATTACAGTACCATAAATGCAGCATCATTGATATTTGGACAAAATCCCAAGGATAAAAGATCGATGTATTTTGGAAGAATTTTTGAAATTAGAAAGGATTTTCCTGCAGATGTTAAAGGCTGTAGGGATCTCACAGTTACACAAGTTGTACAAGGACAACCACAGTGAGAAGGACATCGGTGATTTTCTAGAATCAGTGTATCCCTTATAGCCACAGTGGACAGTAGCCCAAAATAACATGGAAGTTTTGAATAATAATTAATACTAATTTTCCACAGACAACTGATAAAAAAAAAAGACAAATCATGTTTCCAAGAGAACTTTTGAACAGAAATAAAATACTTCGAGGAACCAGAAACTTTCCTGCTCTATCATTATACAATTCCTGGCAAATAAGTGACTTTTACTTTAATTTCTTTAAAGATCAGTGTTTTATTCTTCGAGAGAACATGAAGATACTCAGTACTCAGATGTCAAGGTACTGAGAAAGTCTTGAAATAAACGTTTGTGCAAATGAGCCATGTGCCCCTGGGTTAAAGGACACCGAGAGAGTCTTTTACCCAGTTACACAGTTTTCATACTATCATAGTGGTGGGTCAAGGAGGGTTGTGTTTAGTAATATATTCCTCAATGAAATGTCACTTTTTCCTCAATGTGTCCTCTGTATGAGTTAATTAAAACCATGTTTTGCTGCAGTGTCCGCAGACCGAGCTGCTGACTTTATTGTTCTCTTACACACAGTACAAAAATGAACCCTGTCATATGACAGACTTGAGATGGTAAAGCATCCAAATCATATGCTTTCTCACAATAAACAAAGGTCACTTGCTCCCTCTACCTTATGTATGAATTAACATTCATTCATGTTGCGTATAGATAGAAATTAATTAAGCCAAAAGTTTGGGGCTGTTGGTTTTCTGTCCAAATAGAGACACAATAATTATTATCTTACTACACAGGTCTCAACATTCCAGTCCTAGTCAGTGAGTGTGGAAAAGTGTCACACAGTTGTGCACTTCTAATAGTTGCTTAAAGTGTAGGCCTCATAAATACCATACAATCGTTTATGTTATAAAAATCTTCTTTTTAATTTTAGCAAGTAAAATTATACTTCATAAATGTGTACAGAAGTAAGGTTTACCACTACCCTCGATGTACTCCCCGCATGACCATTGAATTCAGTGGTACGATTCCTTATGTACATGAGCACATCTTTCTTCTTGCTCATGAATTCATGCTCAATGTAAACATGGCAAATGAGCAAGCTGTTTAAAGAGCTTGTTCTCGTAATGCAGATCTCTTGATAAAATACATAAAATACAAATGCAACTCAATTAAAAGATGGCGTCTCATTTTTATTTTTAAGAGAGTTTCTCTGTTTATAGTCTTAGTTTTCCTGGAACTTGCTTTGTAGACCAGCCTGGCTTGGAACTCACAGAGATCCACCTGACTCCATCTCTCAAGTGCTGGTATTAAAGGTGTATGCCTCTACCACTTTGTTCTTTTTTTTTTAATTACCTATTTTATGCGTGTTTCACCAGCATATGCATCTATGTGTATATAGTCCCTGCAAAACCCAGAAGAGGGCATGAGATTCTCTGGAAGTGGAGTTACAGACAGTTGTGAGTTGCCATGTGAGTGCTGAGAATCGAATCAGGTTCCTATGGAAGAAAAATGAATGCTCTTAGCCATTGAACGATCTACCCAGCCCTGGCATTTCATTCTTAGCTCTACCTTGAAGGCTCCTAGAGCATTGACGTGACTTTATATTATATTCTAAAATATTTAACACCAGGATAATATTTACCAAAAGAAACGCAAGTAAAACAAAAGACACACTCTTAAATTATGCTATTTATGTATATTTAATCAGAGCCTTTATTTTAACTGTGAAATAGAAAGGCTTGGCTTAATTAACCATTATACATTAACCATTACTCTCCTAGTGGAGAAAAACATCCCTGAAAGCTCCCAGATTTTCAGATGTAGCCATGGGAAACCTAAAAGAAAATTCATAATTTAATACTTTGACAAGAAGGTGTGCATAAGAAGATGGATTTAATCACAAAATTAGGACTCTCATTGCTGTTTACTCCCATGGCTAAGTAAAAGAGAAAGTTACCACCAGAAAGCATCTGTCTTTCCTTCTTTCCCCCCTCAGATAGGAAAGCTCTAGTTAGCACTCAGCTCACTTGTGGGTTTTTTGCACACCCTGGTACTGACTGGAGGCTCTCCTTGCACTTAGCATTTTTCTGTAGGAAACTCAAGGAGACTCGTTCCAGTATAAGATACAGTGAAGATTATATCTGGTGTGAAGAAGTTTTTTTTTTTTTCTAAATCCTCTGAACAATGTACAAGGTAAATGACAACTGGCCTAAGATAGCCTAAAATATCAACAAAACAAAATTTCTAAACTCACCTATCAGTGAGTGAAATACAGGAAACAATTTCTAATGAAACTGAGAACCACCTTTATGATTTTTATATCTGAATCAAAGGATGTTCCCAGCATCACAAGGCCTTTATTAAGTTGTGTTTATGCTGGCATTGTTCTTACTTTTGGCTCAGACGTAATTCCTATAACGTTTGGAACTTTTTAGTGCAGTGCTTATGAAAACAATGTAAAAACCATCTCCTCTCTCCATAGACTGTGTAGCTGTTTTTCTCCCCAACCTCAAATACCTCTAGATCCACTACATCAATCAATCGTATAAACTTTAAAAACCTGTATTTCTAGATCTCTCTTATCTTCTATCCACTTTCTGCTTTCTAAAATAATGTGAGATGGAAATTATCTACATACAGAACTTCTGAAATATATAATTCTCTACATTTACTACCCTTGATGCTTGTGTATTCTTGCCAATCTGAATGCTACATGCACAAAGAAAGTCGGTGTTTGCTTCGAGAATCCAATTAAGAAATATTTACAGAATCAATAATGGGAGGACGAATTTGTTGGAATGCTGCAGAGATAAGTAAAACAAGATTACTGCATTGAGGATTGAATTATTTATTCATGCTTTCCCTCAAATATTCAATTAGAACTTACCATATGCAAGCATTTTCTTCTACTTAAAAATACACAAATAAATTCCTGTCCTGAAGGTACTCACCAGTGCTTCAGAGTTACCCTCCCATGACAGCCTGCAGTAGGATGCACAGCACTTCCTTAATGCAACTTACTTAAACAATCCTACTCAGCAGCTTCAGAAACTGTTTTGACGGTGTTTTACCACTTGTGATCTAGGAAGGTAAGTTCGGATCAAATTATGAGCCTGATGTTTGCAGCCTACCAAAGATGTATTATGGGCATTTATTTGTCATTTTCTTGATTTGGAGTTCTGCTAGTGACTGTTTTTATTGATGAACTACCTGGAAGAGTTGTCCTAACAAGTCCTGAGTCTCATTCTTCCTCGTGCCGTCCACTTTTGCTTCATACCTTTCTGGATCCATCATTTTGCTGGGTGTTCTCTAGGAATCGAGCCACTTCCATTCTTTCTGGATGGCTAGATTCTCCTTCCTCCCTCCGTGTTTGCCTCCCTCCCTCCTTCATTCAGTTCATTTCTCTCTTCCTCCCTCCCTTCCACCTTCCCTCCCTCCCTTGTCATATTTCTCCCTCTCTCCTTCCCTCATTTCTTACTGTCTCCCTTCCTTCCTTATTTGTCTTCCCTTGTTCCTCCATTCATGTCTTTCCTACGTATCGAAGTTTCCCAAGCATATTTATGTATGTTGCAAATGGAAAATGAAATATAAACAGTAAAGGATAGAAAGCAACTACATATGAATAGTTTCCAATGAAAGGCAATATTCAAGTGAGGGAGGCTCAAAGGTCTACAACAGTATTAAAGCCAAAAAAAAAAAACAGTTCATATGAACACATATTCAGAAATTGATAATCAAGAGAATCTCCAGAAAACAGCAACAGATAAGAAGAGTAAATAGAACCTCAGTAAAACCACCAGAAGATGACTCAGACAAAATCCCACCGGTCAATAGGATGTGGATTTGAAAGTGGTCAAAGTGCCAACAAAACAATCTCTATCAAAGACATTGTGATGGCTCTTCTTGGGTGTCCATCTGACTACATTTGTAATTAACTGACAACCCAAGCCAGAGGGCACACCTGTGAGGAATATTTAATTAACTGAATCATTTGAGATAGGAAGACTCACATTAAATTCAGAATATTTGAGGTCTGAAGCCCTTACCTTAAATCAGGACTGTACCTTTGCATAGCAGCCTATACAAAACCCAAGAAAAGAGCTTTATGTTCTTTACCTGCTTGCCCTTGCTCTTGCTGAAAAGTTCATTCCTTCAGTGTGTGTGTGTGTGTGTGTGTGTGTGTGTGTGTGTGTGTGTGCATGTGTATGCTTTTATGTGTGTGTGTGTGTGTTTCTTTCTGTGTGTGTGTTTGTAGTTTTAGTCAGAACTATACCCATAGGCTGATGCCTTTAAACACTTTGTCCCCAGCTGGTAGCAATGTTTATGAAAGTTCAGGGGGAATCTTTGGGAGGTGGAGCCTTGCTGAAGAAAGAACACGGTTGGGGATAGGTTTCAAGGTTCTATGTCTTTATTCCACTTCCCATTCCTTCTGATTTCTTTATGTGGTTGAAAATATATTCATGCAGCTTTGTGCTCCTGCTCCAGCTTCCAGGGTGATTGTTTTGCCTAAATCCACGCTAAGGAGAAGAGATAAACAATTATCCCCTAATGAAACGATGCCTTTTCCTTCCTAGAAACACACCCTTGGTATTGAGCCGTGTGGAGCTTCCATCACATAGCCCTGTAGAGCCTGTCTGGTGTTCTGAGATCTAACTCACAAAGGACTTTTACTTCTTCCTTTTCTTCTTCATATTTTCTGAACATAGCTTTCCCTTACATTTTGGGTTTTCTCTAAAGCTACCACTTTATCCCATATAGCCACGTTTATTCTCTGTTACTGCTTACTGACATCCATGGCTGAGCATGCTAACCTGCCTCAAACAGGATGTCTTTCTTGCCTCCTCTGTCTTGTATACTTTTACCCTGTAGGTGCCAAGATAGAATGCCCTCTCTGTTTCTTTTCTCTCAAACTTTAAATAATTTGACCTTAAATTTATCTGCTTTAGAATTCTTTTACTAAAGGAACAATTTCCTTGTTATTGTTCACACAACATTGGGCTTCTTAGAACTCCCAACAACAAGAGGAGCCTTGGGAAGGTGAGTAGATTGCTGGAGTGAAGAGCTTCTGCCTAGGATTAGTCCTGCCGTGCCAAACATGGCTTACTCTTTGACCATATAAAGGCACAAGGAAAAAAATGACATCATTTAAGGTCCAGAAGGCAGACCCCAATGAAACAGTAATTGACTTGTCACTTAAAGATTTTGACTTTCAAGAATCTGGACATGTGAGCATCGAGCTTATGATGTTTTATTAAGATGGACTGAATAGACTAAAAGTCCAAGGAAATTCTATGAGTATTTCCCATAATGTTTTACAACATATTATTTGTTCATTGATTTATACTATTATTCAGTTCTGAGACTTAGAATTATAAACTGCTGTAATACAAGGTATAGACCCTTTACATAAAGCCTTTCTCCTTTACTTGAGGTCTTTGAACCCAGCTATCTTTAAAAGTGTCTCAGCAACTTTTGCCTACTGGATGGATGTTGGGAAAAGGCCTCTAGTTTGTTCCTGGCCACTTAGCCCTAAAATAATCACACAGAAGCTGTATTAATTAAAACACTGCTTGGCCCATTAGCTCTAGCTTCTTATTGTCTAACTCTTCCATCTTAATTTAACCCATCTCCATTAATCTGTGCATCACCAAAAGTTCGTGGCCTACCAGCAAAAATTTTAGCACAGCTATCTCTGGCGGTGGCTCCATGGTGTCTCTCTGACTCTGCCTTCCTCCTCCCATGCTATAGGCCAAGCTATTTCTGTATTCATAAAAATAATACCAATAAAAGCAACACATGGACAGAAGGAACTCCCACACCAGATGGATCCCTCTAAAATCATCTAACACAGATGTTTTCCAGTGAAGCCCTGGATTATTGACACGATAGGTCAATGGTCATGAATCAGCACAGCTGCATGTTCTGTTTGGCTATTAATACACTTAACTGGTTTGTTGGTGTTAGGACTTGGGTTTTGTTAGTGGTAGGAGAGTGACAATCATTTACAAACAACTTCTTAGTAAATGTCTGCAGCATGGGTATGTAAGTCAGTGAATCAGCATGCTGAAAACAGAAGGGGAGAGGCAGGTAAAACAACTCAGCATGACACAAAGAAAAGACCCAGGCCACCCACCATCTTCTACAAGAGCTTGCATCACAGGTTTCCTCGCAGAGGTGATGCTGAGGTCCTTCTTGGTGCTAATTTACCCTTGCCAGCTGTGCTTTTCCCTCCTTTCATAACATGGCTGGGTTGTAATGGTGAGGCTCCTTATCTGGCTCTCCCAAAACCTTATCAACTAGAACCTTTAGAAATATGCATGGGCCAGCTTTGCAATAGTGTTTTGTAGTTCCTGAAAGTTAGGGTTACTGGTTACATATGCTACATTAATTATGTACTTACTTCTTCTAAAAAGAACTTTTCAAAAAGTTCCCCTCAATCTGACATATTTGAGGTAGGTAGTGCTGGGTTACTCTTCATGTTTATAATATTTTGTCAATAGCTTGAGCACCTTCTGCCAAAAAAGACTAATTGAATGGAGGGAAGATGAACCCATATAAAATAGAATTGTTTCATTGTTTTCTTAAGCAGGACTGAACTTCAAATTAATGAGTGAGGTGTAGTCAAATCTCTATGATAATATATATATGTTTTTCAAGATATTGAAAATGAATATTGGGCCTAGAAGTTCCCCAAATCATTTACTTACATTGTTTATAATATTTGCCATTGGTGTTTAAACTTATTTCACTTTCATACTAACCACAAGCAAATAGACTGTCATATAAACTCAGACATTCAGTAATTTTCAGCTTGTAGGAACACTGAACATGTGCTAGAAAGAATTTAAAAAAAACTGGTATTACATTTTCTTATATCTTTGTGGGTTTTGTGTCTTTTAAGCTTTAAACTTTTAAAATATCATTTCTATTGTGTTTATAAAATAACTTTACTTTGATTAATTTTGAAATCAATAAATCTCATACAGCTAGATTTAGGAAACCACTCACATAAATCCTTGCACAGGCACAAAGCCTATACATCTAAACAAGCTTCTGTCTACTTAGAACAGCCATTCTGAACCCAAGGGGTTTCATCTAGGATTTTAAATATTTATTTTAAGTTAGAAATTTATACACTTGTCCATCATACACGCACATAAAATATACTGACAAATTTCAAACTATTAAAACAATGAACTTTATATTCTTTTTCCTGACTAACCTACTACTGCAGAGTCATCCTAATATGTATGTATGTATGTATGTATGTATTAAAGAAATTTAAATGGAAGTCATTGTACAATTAACTAAATATTTTATGATACCAACTAAAACGTCCAGGGCTAGGGATGAATTATATCTTGTTGAGTCATTGCCCAAAGTAGTACCATAATCCCTCATAAACCTCAGAGGCTTTTGCCATAGTTATTGTTTTCCTCCAACAACCTGATAAGGCCCTATTGCTAAAACCACTATTTACTTATGTCATAAAACATGGAGAAATCAATTTGGTGGCCAACTAGAAGCTTTACTTTTATTGACTAGTGTTCATGGTACAGGACGGTATGGTACACACAATAGGAGGAGAAAAAGAGTCATCAATATCACCCAGATATGACTTCTGTGAACTACAACCCTACAGCATTTGCCTGAATGCATGATTTGTGCAATAGTGGTACAGATACTATGGGAGTAACCAACCATGAATTTCTTGCTGGCTTTTTTTTTTTTTTTAATTTTGGGTACATATAAATTTCAAGTAGTTTCTTAGTTAGGGTTAAGGCTTTGGCTCTGCTTTCCCTTCTCTATGCTGAGATTTTTATCTGCCCTAAACTTTGCAGAACTCGTGTATACCATACCAGTCTCTGTGAAGTCATATGTATATCAGCCTGTTGTGTCTGGAAGTAATTCACAACTTCTGATTCTCCCCACCACAATATTTCTCCCACTTCTACTCTTAAGTTATCTGAGCACTTGAGGAAAAGGCTCTGATGAAGATATCACATCTAGAATTGAGTGTTCCATAATCTTTCAATCACTGTGTGTATTCCAGTTGTTGGTCTCTCTGATAATTGCCATCTACTGCAAGGAGAAACTTGAAAGTTATATAATCTAAGCGAGGAAAAAAATCTGTTTTCTCCATAGGAGTGATGCTGTAAATACCATCCACATTCCAAATAGTCCCTTGAATAGAAATTTTAATCAACACTAAATGTGTTTCATGTTTGGTATGTGATATTTGGGGGTGATAGTTGTGGTTTTGTATTGATTTGGTACAGTATTTCTTAACCTTTTGCTTTTTCTGCTTGTTTTGTGTATTTGTGGATTTTTATGAAAAAAATGAAGCTCGGTGTGTAAAGAGATGGAGAGAATTTGGGAATTGTTGAATGAGGGTGGAAAGAATCATGATAATAATCCATTCTATGTAGCATTTTAAGAGCATATATATGCTTTTATTAAGATATATATATATATATAATATATGTTGTGTGTATGTATTAATCAAAGTGCAATGCTCGTCATTATTTTATTGTTGTGAAGAGACACCATGACCAAGGCAGCTTTTGTAAAATAAAACATTTAACTGGGGCATTGCTTATAGTTTCAGAGTTTAAGTCCATGGTTATAATTGTGGAGAGCATAGCAGCATGCAGACAGATGCATTAGCAGTATTTCAGAGATATATCATGATTCTTGGGCAGAGAGAGCACCTCTGAACTTGGCATGGGCTTTTGAAACCTCAAAGCCCATTCCCCATGACACACTGACTCCAACAAGGACACACCTACTAATCTTTCCAAGTGTTTCAAATAACGTCACTTCCTGGCAACTAAGCATTCAAATATATGAGCTTATTGTGACCTGTAAATGGACGTTTCTCTGTTCCAACCACAAATGACTGGGAGGCTTACTATTATTTATAAATGCTTGGCCAATAGCTCAGGCTTGTTACTAGCCATCTCTTACACTTGCATTAAGCCATATTTCTATTTTCTCTCTGCCATGTAGCTTGGTACCTTTTCTCAGTATTGCATTCTCATCTTTCTTCTCTACATTTGCCAGTGGCTCTCTGACTCTGCCCTTCCTCTTCACAGAATTCTCTTAGTCTGGTTGCCCTGCCTGATTACTGGCCAATCAGAGCTCTATTAAATGAATTCAAGTGACAAATCTTTACAGTGTACAAAAGAATTATTCACAGCAGTGATCATTCTTATTTATACCATCACATCCACGTTTCACTTAATGTGAGCTGATAGTTTGTCATCGTCTACAGCAACAAATTGACCTATTAGATCTTTAAATAAAAGCATTGTGATAAATTAGTATAAAATTATTGCCAATATTCCAATCAAAAAATTCTTTTCTAATTTTAAGTTGTTATTGTTTTCTCATTATTTTATTTGTAAAATAATAGTTGAAGTGTGTTTTATAAACAATTCAAAAGTTGTTGACTCAGTTATTTTTATATAAAATATTTTTTCACTTGAATTTTCAGGAAATATGCACTCTTGCTGTCAACATTTTTCCACATCTTCTAAATCATGAGCTTGGTAAGATCACAGACCAATGTCTCTTCTTATTGAAATAAAATATTACCTACTAATGGCCAAGACGAGGTAATATTTCAAGGGTAGTCTATTTAAAATGTTGTTTTCTGGTTTTGAATTCTGTACTTTATACAAAACTATACCTGCTGACTTCAAATGCAAGTTTAAAGTGAAGAAACAAAAATAAAAAAACAGGAAGAGCATTCTAAATTTGCTGAACTTAAGAACCTTGAAAAGGAAATGCTTACATAAATGTTATTAATATCTAAGGTTTCTATTGTCTCCAAACTATTCACTTTCTTTTATGCTTCCCTTGAAAGTGCATTTTAAATGCTAAGCTTTGTTATTGCAAGTATTTAATGCGTTGATTCTTCACATAAATCATCAAAAGGTGTTTTTTGGAAAACATTAATAATAAATTCAGAGTCCCCAATAATGCATCAATGACACATTAAGGAAAGAAATCACAGCCTTTCTTGGTCTTACATAACCAAGAGTGAGTCCAGATCAGAATTTTTTTTTTTACATTCCCAGTGTCCTCTGTTGTTCTTGTCTGTCTGTAGTCAAAGTCCATGCCTGCTTGAATACTGTCTTGCCAGTCTGTCCCCATGCCTGTGTCTGTCCCTATATCCCTTCCCCTATCCAAGGGCTTTGCTCTCACTTTTATTGAGTGCCACAAAATGTGTTACATGGGGGAAAGGAAGAAGGATATTTTACAGGAATTTTTAATAGAGTTTACAAGAAATTAAGTCACTGACTGCAGCTAAGTCCAGCTGACACAGATAACAAATATCACTGTTTATCAAGCAATGTCTAAATGTTGTCTTCATTCACGGTGGATATTCCCTTTGTAAGATTGCTTTAGACTTGAGTTTTCTGTTTTCAACAAATTGTTATCAGAACACACCTATAAACACATATGCCTTACTCGGGACAGGAGGAGACCAAGACCTAAGACTGTTTGCATGGAAAATACAAGTCAAGTAAGGGCTATTGTTCCAATGCTCTGTTAAAGGCAGGATGAACAAACAGGCTGAGGAGGACACAGTAAGCTAGCAGTCTTAGGTCTTAAGTGGCTTCCAGGTATATCATTAATTCTGATTGTGAGGTTTTGGAATATGAGATATTTTCATAATATGGCCATTGCCCATTTCACAGTCCTGGACGGGGGCCTACATTTTTATCCTCGGTGTTAATCAATTTCTGTTACTTGTAAAAGCACCAATATAGCCTAGAAGGCAAAATGCTTATTTAGACTCAAAATTATGGAGTGTCAAACTCTAAACATTTGTCTCTGTGATTCGGGTCCTGTGGTAGTATATACCATCAAGGTAGCGCATATGTTAGAGTAAGCCGGTGAAGATAGAGACAGAATCTGCTCTAGTCCCTATATGTCCTTTAAGGGAGGATATTCAATGATCTAAAAGACACCCATGAGACTCCATCTCTTGAAATTACCCATACCTCCCAATAGCACCACTGACAAGGCAAACTTTTAACATACAGGCATCTGGGGAAACAAACTAGATCCAACCTTATTGTGCATGCCACACAGTAAACCTAAGAGAATATTTGTCTAAATAATAACCTTGTAGAAATTCAATTACGTCTGTATTGGTAAAGTTCATTAGAAAACGAAATTAGATGGAATCTCAGAGTTGTTTTGATTTGCATTTCTCTGATGACTAAGGATGTTGAACACATCATTTTGAGTGAGGTTACCCAGACACAGAAAGACAATTATCACATGTACTCACTCATAAGTGGTTTTTAAATATAAAGCAAAGAAAACCAGCCCACAAATCACAATCCCAGAGAACTTAGACAACAATGAGGATCCTAAAAGAGACATACATAGATCTAATCTGCATGGAAAGTACAAAAAGACAATATCTTCTGAGTAAATTTGGAGCATGTACCTTGGGAGAGGGTTGAAGGGGAAGGGAGGGGAGCAGAGAAAATGTAGAGCTCAATAAAACTCATTAAAAATGTAAACAAAATTAGAATTAATTGATGTGTGTATCTGTAGGTAAATGTTTGGAGGCAAGTATATGTGCAGGTTCACATGTAACGGAAGAATAGCAGAAAACGAGGGGAAAGTAAGAAATTTATATGGCAAACAATATATTGTTTACCGTTTGGGGGTTTGAAAAATTCTAAACAGATTAGCCCACATCTGGCCAGGGCTTTGTGCTGCAATGTACCAAGTTGGAGATGTCAGTGAAGACATGCAGGTGAAAGAGAAAGGGGCAAGCTATACCTTTGCCCCCTGTAATTGCTAGTTCTTGTGATTACAATAACGGCATTAGTCTCTTCAAGAAACAGAGCTTCAAAACTCAGTCAACTCTCAGGATCTTACCTCCCACCACACTTGCATTGAGGACCAATTTCCAACACATTTTCTTGTGGAACACTGCTAGCCCATGGGTACATACATGATTCATTCCATTACTCCAAGGACTATTGGATTCTCAGTCACATAATTCTTTCATGCAAGGAATAGAACTATTAGCTGCTCCACTATGACTGCCTGTTGCAACTGAGTGTCTTTCTAGGTCTTGGGGTCACACGGAGGGTCCTTGCTTTCACTTTAAGCAAGGCAACACTTATAGGAAGAGCATGGTCGAAGTTCTGCCAATTGAATTAATTGGGGGAAGGCAATGGAGGGATAACATAGATACAGTTGCTCTGCTGATATCCCGGTGGGGTTACAATGCTGAGTAGCAGTTCTTAGCTTCTAGAAACCAGAATGATGCAATCAGAGGCATATTTGTCTACTGTTTCACTGACTAGTACACTGCGGGACACAACAGAATATAAATGCTTGAGGATTCATTTTAAAAAATAGCCAATTCATGAAGCACTTATATGCGTGGAGTGGGAAGTATCATCTTAACCCACTGTTCTCTCACTGCATCCTTTTACCCTTTGCCAGGGCTGTGAAACCAAAGATGTTGACACACCGGATTACAGCAGCGTTTTATCCACCCTGCACAAGTTAATCCAGAGAGCAATTCCAGCTCAGCCTTCGATAAATGAAATAACAATGATACCTCCTATGCGTTACATGATCCACTGTCATCTGACGAGAAAGCAGTTTGAAATACATGTCATCCTTGAAAACAATTCCTTCTTTCAGAATAGCTCAGATTTCATCCATACATCTCACTTTACCTCTTTTGTCCCTATAGCATGATGGGAAATAAAAAAGCTCGATTTCAATTAGGCAAGTCCCTATAGGCTGTCTCATTTCTTCTGGGTTTCCTGTCTCAGGATAAGCATATGCTGGCCCTGAACCCATCCACAGAGTTCTACTCTGTCTCGCTTTGGTGCCAGAGTATAAGTTATTATACCTATCTTTACTTGAGAAATACTGCTCTTTAGAGAATCAGTTCATTTACTTCCACCCACAACATTAAAATTCTCCATGATTTTATCGTCTCATAATTTCTAAGCAAGACAGAGTGGCTTCTAAGCTAGACACACGAATACCTTTTAAAATCTCTTTAATATCCTGTTCTGAAATCTGATCCTTAAATATCATTCCCTCTTTACATACTTAAATCAAAATGGATATCTGAAATTCCTGAGAATCATTTACCAGAGATGGTAAATAAAATCCAGGTTTTCGTACAGTTTCACTAATCTTTCTGAATATTATATTATCAATTGTGATAAATACAAAGGGGATTACAAATCAAGGTAATGGTTAAGTACTGATCCCGGTGTGGCAAGCTCTTCTTCTCTGTTTTTTACTTTTGTAAATGGAACTAAATATTAAAAGCCTAGATGGATTTTTCTTTTATCTGAGATCTGAGGTTTGGCACAAGCAACTGAAAGTACTCAGCACTGCACACCCCATACTCAAGGACAAGCGAGGTGTCTCTGCAGCAGGAACTGCTGTATCAAGACCTGGAAGAGCCTAGTAGGAGATAACTCCTGGGATTGTATGAAGAGTTCCCATTGTTGTAAGTTAAAATCAAAGAACTTCAGTATGTCCCCAAGCTTTCCCGAACATTTAAAATATAATAACTACTCCATTGTTTGCTCACACACAACTCAGTTCTGAGTTTAATGGTAAGAGTATGTCATATATGGGACATGAAGCAAACAGATTTCACCACGAAAAGCAAAAATAATAATAATAATAACATCTATATTCCCAAATATAGCCTGTTCAATCTTTATATCATTACTTATATGTAGTTTTTACTTTATAATACTATGCTTTAAGTGGGGATCAGAGTCAACTGGGAAATCAAAGCAAAACAGGCAAACAAACTGCAAAAAGAAATGCAGAGTGGGGGATAGAGAGGAGAGGGTGGATGTGAGAGGAGGTAAGGCTGAACATGATCAAATACATTATATGAAATTCGTGGGGAATTTGCAAAAAATCATATTATTAAACATTAAAATAAAATGAGTTATTCTTGTGTCTAACTAACCTCAGGCAAAATATTCACAATAATCCCACTAGTAACTCTTTGGAAAGAAACACCAACTAACTGTAATTGATCACTATAAACTAATCAATATTGTGGGTAAAACTAGAGCAGCAGTTGTCCCTTGGAATGGGGACAGGAATCACTGGGAACTGACAGGAGGGAACATTCGGGATGAATAATATTCTATACTTACCTAAAGTTTGGATTATACTGATCTGGGCATTTGGCAAAACTCTGTTTACTTAGGAGGTGTACGTTTTAACCATGTGTAAATTTCACCTCACAAACAAACAAACTAACAGAACCAGGGAAACGCACGGAGCTCTAGCTGTAAGCAAAGCACTGTGTGGTGTGTGCTGGTAATTGAAGTTTATTTTGAAATGTACAAATTGAAAATCAAAACTGATGGAGAGAGACACCTATGACAAGGCAAATATGTAAAATGCTAATTATAGGTTATGTAAGTATTTGCTGTAAAATTCTGGGAGGAAAATCATGGGGAAAAGCCAAGGCAGGATCCTGCAGACACTGTGGCGGAGATCACCAACAACCACTGCCACCTGACTTGATCTCCGTGGCTTGCTCAACCTGCTTCTTATATAATACCCAGTACCACCTGCCCAGGATTGGCACCATCCACAGTGGCACTGGGCACCACCCACAGTAGCAGGACTCTATCATGTTACACATTAAGAAAATGTCCCACAGTCTTGCTTGCAGGATAATCTGGTGGCTACAATTTTACAATTGAAACTCTCTTTTTATTAGATAACTCTAGTTGGTATCAAGTTGACAAAAGTGGACAGACACGCTCGTTTACTCAGAAAGAAGCATTAGGGAGAGGTAGCTATACATACTGGGCATGTAGGTTTTATTTTAGAATCTTGAGATCCAGGGACCAAGCTGGATTATCTGTGTCAGAATTACACAGTCACTGGAGTTTTTTTCACAGAACGAAGCAAAAAGTCTTCTGATTCATTGATGGGTGATGGAATGATGGGTGCAACAGACAGGAGTGATGCAAAGTAGGGATCCAAAGATGGTGTGGGACAATTGTCTATATTCTGTCAATTATATTTTAAAAAAATGCTAATTAGTCAGTAGCCAGGCAGGAAATATGAGTTGTACAACCAGACAGGAAGTAGTCATTCCTGTGGATTTCTGGGAATTTCACTAGTGCCAGATGTCTTGCTAGCCCCATAATGGCCCCCTCAACCAAATTATTTCTTTCCTTGTTCCCCCTCTCTGTCCATACCTCATCTTGGCTATACCATCCCCTCATGTTTTCTTCCTAGCTTTCTTTTCCTTTTCTCCTCTCCCTTTATCTCTCCTTCCTCCCCAGTCCATGCTCCCAATTTTATGAGGAGTTCTTGTCTAGTTCTGCTTCCTAAGGGAATCCGTGTCTGTCTTTCTTAGGATTCTCCTTGTTACCTAGTTTCTCTGGGGGTCATGGACAATAGGCTGGTTATTCTTTGTTTTATGTCTAATACATACTTATGAGTGAGTACATACTGTGTTTGTCTCTCTGGGTCTGGGCTACCTCACACAGGATTATTTATTTTTACTTATATCCATTTGCCTGCAAATCTCAACATGTCATTTTTTTTTAATTTTTTTTTACCATTGAGTACAAATATAATACCAGTAACATAGCCACTGAGAGCAAAAATTAATAAATGGAACCTCCTGAAACTGAGAAGCTTCTGTAAGGCAAAGGACACAGTCAATAAGACAGAATGGCAACTTCCAATATCCAGGAGGATAACTGTATGCTATTCTTTGGGTTCACCTTCTTATTTAGCTACTCTAGGATCACAAACTATAGGCTCAATGTCCTTTGTTTATGGCTAGAATCCACTTATGAGTGAGTACATACCATATTCATCTTTTTGATTCTGGGTTGCCGGACAGGGGTTGGGAGCACGGGGGTGGGGTGGGGTGGGGATAAGGGGAGATGGGGAGAGAGAAGGGGAGGATGGGGAGAGTTTGAGGGAATGGGATGGTTGGGATGGAGGAGGGGTGGATGTGGGAGCAGGGAATTAGATATCTTAGTAAGAGAGCCATTTTAGGGTTGGCAAGAGACTTGATTCTGGAGGGGTTCCCAGGTGTAAAGAAATGATTAAGTCATGCTCTTCTGTAATTTAAGGAAGAAAGATAATAGATATTTGGGTGAGTAGATACTGATAGACGTATAGATGCTATCATTTCTTTTTCTTGTTCTTATAGAAAAACATTTGTTGTCATGACAGAACACTTGACCAAAGTAACTTAAGGAATGATGGTTTATTTTGACTCAGTTGGGGAGCCAAATTAATCATGAAGCTATAGCAGAAATCTGAGAGATATGGTCACATCGAATCCTTGTTTGGGAAGCAAAGAGATAAATGATGTCTTCTTTCCTTTTTTTTCTTTTGTTTTGTTCAGCGTATGGAATGTCCTTGCCCAGAATCAGGATGACCTGGAAATGCTGTCACAGATATATTCAAAGGTTTGTTTCCTGGATTACTGTAAATCCAGTCCAGGTGACAATGAAAATTAATGAGCACCAAAGATCCAGAGGTAGATGCAGTTACATACATACATTACTGGAGGACAGAGATAGATGTGTGGGTCTTGGGTGAGAATGGCTACCATAGTCATATATAATTGGATGCTTGGTTCCCAGATGGTAGAACTGTTAAAGAAGGAGTCAGAGCTCTGGTCTTGTGTGAGGAATTGGTTCTTGGGACAGTCAGGATTTGGGTTTTCTAAAGCTGATGCTATTCCTATGTCACTCTTCTTCCTGTGATTGTGGACAGAGATTTATCTCTCAGCTATGGCTCCAGGAGCATGCCTCACCTGCCACAACGTGTCCCATCATGATAATCCTACGCTCTAATCATCTGAAACTGTAACTTTTAAATAAATGCTTTTTAAAATAACTTGCCTTGGTCATGATGTCTCATTACATCAATTGAAAAGTAACTAAGACACAGAGAAGGAACGTACCAAAAGGGAAAAAGAAGGGTGGGGAGATACTTCCTATGTATATATCCCCAGAAATGCTTTCTTGGACACACAGGGTGACATGAGATGCCTTCCTCAAACTTTTGTTATTATTAATTCTTAAATTATTCTTACAAGTTTAAGCTAACATGAGAATTCAATTTTATTTATCATATTTAATGAAGGTAAAATACACGTTGGCTTGCTCATTGTAGAGTAAAATGATGTTTTTATGTGGGTGTAAATGATAAAATGCTGTTCTTTTAGGGAAAAGTGAATTAGAAAGGAGCTGTGGCAAATTATTGGCTACAGCTGTTTTACATGTGTATATGAATATCTTATATGTAAGTATATTTTTTTCTTAAGGAGTATAACACATTAAACCAAATAAGTGAAATAATATGCTTAGCACTCAAAAAAAAAAAAAACTTCGATCCTACCTTCTTTTCATACTAAAAAATTTTCAGCACAAATCACATATCTCTAAGGCTGCACAGTCTTATGGTATGGATAAGTGTCTCCAATGGCATTATCATGTATGTCAAAGCTATATACATGTGTATCTCATTATTTTCCAAATGACTAAAAAGAATAATTTACTGCAAATTAAAATGTGTATATATTGTTGCATTTTGGCCAGAATTTCTTTTAAGAGATGTCTACTTTTAAAATTATTATTATTATTTTATTTGTTACTATACATTCTTGTAAGACATTTTTGAAGTGATTTTTTAAAATTTTTTATTGTTTTTATTAAGCTATACATTTTCCTCCTTTTCCCTCCCTTTTTTCCCCTCTACCCTCTCCCATGATCCCCATGCTTCCAATTTACTCAGGTGATCTTGTCTTATCAATACATTTTTAATTCAAATATATTTTGTTATATTTTTCCCTTCTCCCAGATCCTCTTCTTTTCGTCCCAATCCACTCAACCTTAAGTTTTTTTCAAATATGAAAAAACAAAATAGACTAAAACCCAATAAACAAAAAAAAACCCATAGAAAATAAAATGCAACAACTCTCAAATATAACAAACTGTTACAAATAAAAGCACTCTCAAAAGAGGGTGCTGTTCACTGCTTGTTAGGCACCTAATCCTGAACATAAGGCTGCCCTGGAGTGGTTGATAAGCCCAGTGTCATTCCATTGGTGAAAACTGACTTTCCATTTCCCGCAGTATAAATGACATTTCAGTTGTTAACCCTTGTCCTAGTGGCTTGGTTTTCATGCACCTATTCATTTTTTTTAATATAGCAAGTAAAATACTACAAAATAAAATATAATAAGATTAAATAAAAACTATAACATCAAATTTGAGCAAGAGAAACCAACAGAAGGAAATGAGGCCAAGAGAAGGTGCAAAAGTCAGAGGCCCATTCATACACCAAAAAATCCCATAAAACACTGACCTGGAAGCCAAAATAGAAATGCAGAGACTCTGGTACATTGGAGGATGTTAAATGAAAGGGGCCAGGCACAGAAATATAAACATCACATGATCTCATTGAAATGTAGAATCTAGAAAGGCTAATCTCAGTATCTGAAAACAAAATAGTAGTTACCAGACTTCCAAAGTTTGCGGATTTAGGAGGAGTGGCTATGTTATAGCTAAAAATACTTCCAATCCCTTCTCAGCAGGACGACATGTTTAACAGTAAAGTACATTGTATTTCCAGCCAGCTGGGAGAGAGGACTTCTGCTGTCACAAAAGGGAAATAAATTATTAAAACTGCCGGTGACCCCGATACCAATGATTTGCTGCTTACACAAAGTGTGTGAACACTGAAAGATTACACTACAATCATCAAATGAAACAATTATTATGTTAATAAAATGCCTTAAAATCAGTCAATGTGATATGCTCTGTTTCAATTTTCTAGTTTCATGCTGTGTCTACATAAGACTTCCGAGTGACAAGAAAAGGTGAAAAAAAAAAAGCAAAAATGCTTGATTTTCGTGACATTCAAATTCTTAGTGGATAACAGTAACTAAAATCCATGCCAACTTAGAGCATAGTTTGGAAACAATAAAATTAAAATATAGAGGGCTCTAGAGCAAATACATTTCAAGCACACATTAAATAATTATTCCAGATATAAAATAGTGACCTGATAACTCGTCTCTTCAGAGGGCCAAAAATCTGTTCCTTGTTCTGAATGAATTGGGATAAGAACCTGGTTCCAGTTAGGTATGACATATGTCTTCAGATACAGGCTTCACACATAGATAGAACTCTACCTGGGGTCTAAGATTATGTATGCATAGACAATTTTGTTTAAAATGGGGGTGGGGTGGTGGTGTTTGGTGTCATCTCATCCTCTCAGGCTAGTACTCTGAGTGTGGACCACTCTGCTGTTCTCCGCTCTTTGACCTTTAAAAGCATTCTGAATCTTCTTAAATGTATGAAAATAGGTTTGCTTGGTAAAGCTTCAGTGCAGAATATAACGCAAGCTATTTCATAGTACAACTGTAAGTTGAAATACATGGAGAAATGCAGCAATTGAAAGGGGCACATACAAGAAAGCCACTCAACACTGGAATAGACACAAAAAAAGACGTAAAATTAACTTCTAGTTGCTGTTACTTTTTTCTTCTTTCATAATGGGACCATCCAAATTCAACTGGGTAAAGAAAAATATCCCTAAGAAAGGTGACATTTTTACTCTTCCTTGTTTAATTACTAGTAGCTGCAGGGTTATATCTCATTTAAAATGTGATTCAGATGAACACAAGTGCGTGTGCGTGCACACACACACATCTGAAATAATGCATAAACATTTGACTCACATAGTGAAGTCTTACAGACACTATCAGGATGATTCTTGTGCAGGCTCAAAATTGTCTGAGAGTAGAGTTACAAGAGATTGCCCATGTATTTTCTTGGTGTGTTGGCAGTGAGGCTAAAATCACACTTCCTGTCTTTGGCAGGGGATAGTCATATCTAGACTCCCCTCTAGAAACAAACGTGAGAAGACACAGTTGTATTTTCCTACCAGTTTGTTCAGATGAAGACAGAAGGATGACCTTAAATATTGCTAGCAGTCAAACGTAAAAAAACAAACAGACAAGAAATATGGAGAACAGCTCTGCCCAGGAAGAATGAGATTACAGAAGAGGCAGAGACACCACCAAGAAAGCAGGACAGTTTCTAGGAGAGTCCAAAAAAGTAAAATGGTATTGAACCTGGTAAAGAAAGGAAGGCCGGTGTGCTTGAGACAGAAAACAGTTATGGAGAGGTTAGCAAGCAGTTCAGCTTCGCATATGCATGTCATAAGCATGGCTGGAGAGTTGCATGCTATAGAGCTGGGGCTGTCCGTTGACATGACATTGTAGCACTCACAAATTTCAACAGAGTGAAATGTATTTTGCTTGTATTGTATTTCAGTATTTCAGTAGAAGGTACCCGCCTATCAGTAATGAGGGAAGAGACTTAGGAACCTATTAGATATGAGAGTACAGTTTCTTTAGTCTTTGCTTTTAATACAAAGCAATATAGATGGTATAGACAGAGTGAGGACTTGAGATTCCTCACAGACATAACAGATTCAAGGAGCCTGTTTAAGAGCACAGGCTGATAAACATTCCCAATAAGTGGGAAGAAACAAAACAGAATCCTTCCTTTAACACCTGGCTTAGTGTTGGTACTGTTTTTAATAATGATAACATGCGCTCATAGTCTTGCAGCACAGATGGTATTATATCTATATAGGAAGTCTGCTTCCGAAATGTTTTTCATAACTAACTAGAACCAGACTTTTATTTTAGAATCCAATCAACAGGGCGGATTAAGTCAAAGAAAACTATTGGTCCTATGAGGAAATCAGCCACCAAACAAAGAGACAATCAAGGAAAATAATCTGGATGCTCCCCTGCCAAAATGGGTTTTGAACTAAAAGTTGTAGAATGTGGAAAAAAAAAAAAAGAACAGAAGTGACCTAACAGAACTTCTGATTCTTTTAAATTTTAGATCATAAATTATGGCCATTAACATATTCTGAGAGCTTAATACAGAAATAATAAAAATTAAAGGTAGAATGATTATGTCCTTGGAAGGGTTAGACTTTGCATCTGAAGCATCTCCTCAAGTCACATATTCTGATTGCTTGATCCTCAGTGTAGTGGACTGAAGGGTAACCCTCACAAGGTTATTGGATCATAAGGACTGTGAAATCATCAGTGAGGAAAAATTCAGTCATGAATTGAAAGCTTAATTGAACATTGGTTGGCATTTGAAGTCAAAAATTACCTTTGTTTGTTTGTTTGTTTTTGCTTTCTAGTCTCCACAAGGAGATCACCTTTGGTTGGCCATGTGATTTCACCACGTTGTCCTATCATGTTATAAATTGAAGAGAAATTATGAGCTGAGATTCCTGAGACCATTTACATGAGTTAACAATTTGTCCTTTATGTCATTTTCTCTTAGGCATTTTGTCTTGATGACAGATGATAAGAAACAGATTAGTTCAGGTAGGAAGTATACTTAGTATGGAGTGCAAAAAAAATGATACATAGGCTATTGTGTCACATTTCATTTGATATAAAAAGCAAACGTAAATTAACAATTAAATTGTTTAGTATTCTCTGGGTACCACAACCCTATTCTATATGTTCAACTTTGTCCCTCTTTACCTTTAAAACTTTTTGGTTTATTCTTTGGGATACTTATACTTCACTAGCAATGTTCTTCTAGTCTGCTCTATCCCATTGAGTCCAGATCTGGTACTGATAAAGTTACAAATATTTTGAGACAGAGATTGTTTTCAATAATTTTCAATCCCTAAACAATAGGAATATGTATACAATAGTATTCAGCTATTCGAAGTGATTAAATTAATAAACTTTCAAGAAAGACAATTTTTTTCAGTAAGCAGTGTGAATAGCAAGTATGGAAAAAGAATGGTCCAGGAAATACATTGGTGTGTTTAGGAGTTCACGGCTCTGAAAACACCTCTGAGCAAGATTCAATTTCTCTACTCTATCCATTTTTGAAGGCAAAAAAAGAGAATAGACTAAGAAACTTACCGGTGGGTAAAGGTGTTTACCACCAATACATATTACCTTGATTTCGTCCTCCAGATCTCATGGTAAAAGGAGGGAACCAACTCTTGAAAATTGATCTCTGATCTCCACATGTGCCCCATTATCCTAGCACATCTATATTCCCAATATACACACATATAGCATATAGGCAAAATAATAATAGACACATATTAAAAGTAATACAGGAGATTGCAATATGAAGGCATCTAAAGAAAATATGGTAAACATAATGGTAGTACCTAACCTGTTGAATCTGGTGTTAGCAGGTCTCCTTTATCTGCTGTTACTCTAACAAATGATTTTATATTGAGTGGCTTGAAACTATAACCTTATCACATATTACATCTCAGAGGCCTGAGATTGTCCTTAATTAGGTAAAATAAAAGTATTTGAGATCTGGATTGTTTTTCCCTTTATGTCCTGAGCGAGAATCATTGCCTTTTCCAATTCCTTGAATCCATTTGCCTTTCTTGGTGAATGACCTTATCATTTCATCTTCAAAGTCTATCATCATATCCCAGTCTTTGTGATCATGGCTGTAAAGTATATTCTCCAGTCTTATAGCCTAGGATTATATCAGAATCACTGATGTCATCTCATGGAGTTTTATCCATCTTGGGATCCATAACTTTACACATGACTTAAATAAATTTTTATGCAGTGAAGAAATATTAACATGTTTTGTGTGTTGTGAATTGTTTTGAGATCATTACTCTCCTACTAGAACAATGGAACTTGAATAATTTCAGCTTTAATTCAATATACCAATGTAGTTGAGTTGTGAATTTTTAATGAGGATCAAATCAGTGAGAATGACTTTTTAAATGGATTACGTAACATGGATTTCAGGAACTATGCATGAGTAGAATTGTGGTTACATTTTACATTTTATGTCTCAAGAGAATATGTACTGAAAAATCTAATCTACAATTATATCATCCAATTCCTTTATTATGTGTTATACTTGGTTGTGATGCAAAATACAAAATCATTGACTATCATAGTGTCATTTTATACATACTACAAAATGATCAAAGCTGATTTATTAATTTTTTGATATCTTATAGGCTTTTCCAAGACATAGGTAAGAAGCAATGGCTGTAGTAGAAATAATAAGCTGTGATCTCAAAAGAGAAAGAGGAAGATATTTAAGAATTTACAAAAGTGGAGACAGAAGAGTGGGAAGTTACCAAAAAAAAAAAATAAGATGTACAAAAAAGCACCAATCCAAACACAACTCCTGATATGTAGCATCCTAGCTGAGAGGGATGATGCAGAAGCTTCTTATTGGAGAAATTCATTTTTTTTTCTGAATTGTAATGAAGATTGTATCTTCAAGAATATCCTGCTCAAAGGAGACCCAGAAACAACAAAGAAAAAATTTGCCAAACCAACTGATGCACCAATGTTAACACCAAAACAAGACAAATCAAGACAAGACTTATAAATCAAAGGGCCACAACCCTTCAAATATTGGCTCTAAAGATAATGAAATAGATATTAAAATACAAGATGAAGATTTCACTAATTTTTCAGTGAAAATGACCAACTACCGATGACCTTGTAATCATATAAGAAGTTGAATTAAATTCAATCTAGATGTGATAAAGAAAGTAAGAAAAATGGGATGAAAAATTACATAAGAAAGACAATGAAGAAGTCAACAGCATGAAAGAAGAACTCAGGAAGGAAACTGAGGTTTTAAAACAATCAAATATATGTGGTAGAGATGAAAACCAGTGTCAGTTAAGTAAAAAAATAAAAACACAGCAGAAGAATCAGCAATGGACTCAGATAAGCATAACAAAAACATGAGGGCTGGAGGGCAAAGTTCAATGACACCACATTCAAATGCAATAAACCACTCCAAATTTATATCCAAGGACTCTGAATAGCATAGACACTGGACCTAAAATTCTAAGGGAAAAAGGCTTTAAGGATTAAATAAAATCTGAGAATCTATTTGATGAAGACCCAGAAAAGTCAGCTAAGATAGAGAGGTCTAGGAAACGTGCATGGATCTCTCTGAGAAGGGGAATAGATTTCGTGAGTGGACTGGAGCTGGGTAGGATTGGATCAGGAGGGAAAAAGACTGTCGTGACCAACACCATAAACAAACAAACCTCTAATACTAAAGAGGAGAAATAGATGAACAGATAATAACTCAACCCCCAAAAAATCCCCAAAAAGAAAACCAAAACAAAATCAAAATCAATAGCTGGGTGGTGGTAGCACATGTTTTTAATCCCAGCACTTAAGAGACAGAGACAGGTGGATCTTTTTGAGTTTGAGGTCAGCCTGGTCTACAAGAGATAGTTCCAGGACAGGCAGTGTTATCCTATCTCAAATAATCAACAAAACGAACAAACATCAAAAAATTAGTAGTAATTAGTAAACATTTCCCAAGAAATAAAAATTCTATCCACTATGAATAAAGCAAAACAAAATAAAACAAAAAAAGAAACCAACAAAACAAACCACAAACTTTCTGACTATATTAAAAAATATATCTAAAGAGAAAAACCAAGTAAAATTGTTCATGTAGGCAATCCTATTTAAACTCATGGTCACACACACACACACACACACACACACACACACAAGACATTGAAGTCAGAAGTAGGAAGGGAATTTTCTGAGGGAGGAGGGAAAAGGTGCAGAAGGAGAATGCGTGAGATAACACAAGATAAAAGGATAAAAAAGACTAAGTTTCATTATATATCTATATGAAAGTTTCAAAGAGTTTTGTGTGGAACATTTGTGTGTGTGTGTGTGTGTGTGTGTGTCTGCGTGTGTGTGTGTGTGTGTGTGTGTGTGTGTAAAACTATACACAAAGTATCTGTTATCTCCAAGAAACACACCTCATAGGCAAAGACAATCAACGGGCAGTCATAAGATAGAAGTGACCTTATCAACTGAAGTGAACCCAAAAATAAGTCTTCAAAGTTCTAGCTAGAGCAATTAGAAAACAAAATGAGATCAAAGGGAAAAAATTGGAAAGGAAGAAGTCAAACTTTCACTTTTTTCAAATGATATGATACTATACACAAGTAACCACAAGAATTCTACCAGAGAGCTCCTACAGCTGATAAATGCAATTTCAAAAATAAATTCACCTAAGAAGGTGAACGTCCTCTATAATTACAGTTTTAAGATACTGAGTAAAGGAATAGAAATTGAAAGAAACACCACGTTCATGGATAGGTGGTAATTATCTTCCAAAATTGTTATTGTTACTTAGAACAGTCTGTAGGTTCAATCCAATCCCATTAAATACTTCAGTTATTCAGTTATGTCCTTTCACAGGTTTAAAGGCACAGTCTTAGGGTCCTCATTGCTGCCAAGGTTCTCTGAGATTGTGATTTATAGGCTGATTTTCTTTGCTTTATGTTTAAAAACCACTTATGAATGAGTACATGTGATAATTGTCTTTCTGGGTCATACATGGATCTAATCTACATGGGAAGCAGTAAAAGACAAGATCTCCTGAGTAAATTGGGAGCATGGGGACCATGGTAGAGGATTAAAAGGGAAGGGAGAGGCAGGTAGAAGAACAGAGAAAAATGTATAGCTCAATAAAATCAATTTTAAAAAAGACACAGTCTTAAGATTCATAGAAAGCCACAAATGATGGCAAGCTGTCAAAACAATTCTCACCAGAGGCAACGATGTTGGAAATACAGTAATGCTTAACCACAAATTTCTTTACAGAGATTTAGTGGCAAGGACTAGATGGTATGTCACAAAACTATAATTTAACAAAACACACTGAGAACTAAAAAATGAATTCACATAGGTACAACTACTTAATTCTTAGTAAGGTGCTTAATATTTTATTGGTAAGAAAAGCAAACACCTCAATCAATGGTGCCAGGAAAACTAGCTTTTAACAAGAAGAAGAATTAAATTAAATATATAACATTCATCCCCCCCTAAATCCATCCAAAATAGATCAAAGAGCTGAGAAGTTAAAAGTGCTAGATACAAGCATATATGAAACATTTTATGACACAAGCATGCACAATGCATTTTGACATGAGCTTCAGTAGCATAGAATATAATCCCAAGATTAATCAATTGGATTACAAGAAATTAAAATGTTTTGGCACAGTACAGAAAACAATGAACAGAATGTAGAAACACATTACAGAAAGGGAAAACTGCTTGTCAATTACATATGAGATAGAGGATTAGTATCTAAAATATGCATAGAATTGAAAAAATCAAACACCAAGAAAATCTCAACTCAATCAATAAACGGGCTAATGACCTAAATAAACAGTGCTCAAATGATTTCACACAAATGAGCAATAAGTAATTGAAAAGACTAATAGTCTTAGTAATTAGATGAACCAAAATTAAAATTATGAGCTGGGCGGTGTTGGTGCACCCCTTTAATCCCAACAATCAGGAGGCTGAGGCAGGCTGATACCTCTGAGTTTGAGGCCAGCCTGGACTACAGAGTATGTTCCAGGACAGTCTCCAAAGATATGAGGAACTCTGTCTCGAACACCCCAAATAGATAAATAAATGAATAAATAAATAATTAAATATAATTAAAATTAGCTTGTGATTCTTTCTTACCCCAATTAGAATGGACATTGCTGAGAAAACAACCTTCATTTATACACTGGTGCAGCCACTGTGAAAGCCAATATTCAGTCCCTGCCACAAATGAATAGACTGATCACGTGACACAGCTAGCAAAATCACATACCACCGAGATCCACATGTATAAATGTTTCTTACTGCACTGGTCACCACTGCCACAACAGAGAAGTCTTGGTGTCCACTTGGTATCCGTTTAATGGCTAAGGAATACGTGGGATGAATACTTTAATTTTCTTTTGGTTGTAAAGAAAAATTGAAATCGTGCTCTTTGGAGGCAGATGAGTAGAACTGAAGGTCATTATATTAAGAGAAATAAAGCAGACTCAGAGAAAAAAATGCTTCCTATGTTCTCATGTATTTTGAATCCAGATTTGGAATTTTTTACAGGTGTAGAGGTCATGAAATACGGATGAGGCCATGGGAAGTTATGAAGAGGTCTGAAGGGAGATGAGAAGAAGGAAAAAGAGGAGTCGTGGAAAACATAGAAAGATATTCAATGGGAGGAAATGGATCAGCATAAGTGTCCAGGGGCAGGACTGGAGAGATGGCTCAGCAGTTAAGAGCACTTGGTGCTCTTGTAAAAAAAACCAGCACTCACATAGTGGCTCACATTGCCTGTTACTCCAGCTCTAGGGGACCCCACACCATCACCTAGTTCCTCAGGCTTAGACATTTTTGGTGCATATTCATACATGCAGGAATTCACTTGTATACCTAAAATAAAAATAAACCTCTCTTTTTTAAAAGAGAAAATCATTACCTTATATGGTTCGTAAAATAATAATAAACAACAGATATGTATTAAATTTCAGTTATGCCTTTTCATACCAAAAGGACCAGTTCAAATATTAAATTATTATTCAACATGTATGAGGAACATCATATAAACATATGCAGCAAAACAATATTTGTACTGTATTTGTTTTGTTAGCTGGCTTTGAAAAGGGCTGTCTCAATATCTAAAACTTACTAAAATAAATTAAGATCTTTCCGTGGCATGGTCTACTTAATATAAAGAATTCTTACAAGAAGAATGATGAGAATAATTTTCATGGACCTCGGTTTATTTTGTTTTTCATGTGAATATAAAATATAAAACTACTAGAGTTGCTATAATAGTAACAGTCACCATGAGTATGGAAAAGCATCTAAGTTTTCTTTAAAATATTTGTTCTTTTCTCCCACTAATCAAAATGCATCCGGTGTCTGTTCAGAACCCAGACTAAACGTCCTGACCCTGGCTGCAGCTTTATGTGGCAGTGTGCCCAAGTGGCAATTTCTGAGGACTGTCATACTGTCCCAAGCTGCTGTCTACTTTTGCCCTTGAATTATGCTGCCTCATATTGAGAATATGAAGATGTCGTTTTGACAAACAGCATGAGGTCAAGGGCAAGGCACAATTAGCCTGTAAACATCAACTAATTTCTACATAAAAAAGAAAACAAATGGAATAAAATCTATTTAACTTAAGATCGATAGCACTACTGGCATGTGTTTCATTTTAAACATGAAGGATGCTCACAGTCTATGCTGTAGGATTGGGATCCATGATGGTAGAATTGGGATATGGTGGAACCTTTGGGAAGCAGGTCCAGTGAAAGGTTGCTAGGTGATTGTGGCATGCCCTAAATGGGAGGTCTCCTCCATTCCCTCTTTTGCTTTCTAGCTCATGAATGGCCACGGGTTTCTGCCATGATATCTGTCTAACACAGGGACCAAGAAACCCTGAACAGGATTCTTCCAAATGATGAGACATCTTAAATTTTTGCTCTTTGCAAGTTATTATTTCAGATATGTTATTGTAGTGGTGAAAAGGTAATACATTTTTTATCTTTTATCATGCTGGAAGAAAATAAAAATAATGCCAAATTTTTCATAAATGTTTCGCATATTTTCTATACCCTTTTCCATAATCACTAAATGTTCAATAAATATTGCATACTATCCTAAATATTATCCTTAGTAACCTAAAGTCAGATATGATATTATTTATTAAAAAAATAGCTAGGAGACAGAATGATGCCTACTCAATGGTTACTAACATTTTCTGCTCTTCCAGAGGATCAGAGCTCAATAACCAGCATCTACCCTGGGTTGATTGCAACTGCCCTTTCCCCAGGTACAAGGTTCTGATGCTCTCTTCTGATCACGTCAACCTTTCATATGCAAGTGTCCATAATACACATACAGACAAACACACATGTCTAATATGTTTTTTATTGAGAGGGAAAAATAAATTATTATTTAAACTACAAGAATACTGACATTTTAAAATGTTGTACTTTTATCTCACCACGTTGAGTTGATTTAGTATTCTGCTAGACATTTTTAAAAATATAAATATATTTTCACCTTATAAATATTGAGAACTACTTGACCAATCCATTTCTGAATAAGAAATCTAAAAATAGATCAGCCCCCACTGTCTCAGTGGGTGGGTGCACCCCCCCGTGGTCCTGACATCCTTGCTCGTGTTCTCCCTCCATCTGCT
>NW_026067903.1:1534345-1561525 GCF_014885135.2 Alexandromys fortis | reverse complement strand
AAAAAAAAGAAATCTACCAATATTTAGTTAGAGTTGGAATGTTTTGTTTTGTGTGGGGGAAGTTTGTTATTTTTTTATCTGGGTTGGAAGACTGAAGTCAGAGACTAGAAACATTAAATCAACAGAAAGCTTGCGTGAAGAACATGTATGTGTCTAAATTAACACCAAAAGAGCAATCCTATATTAATCTGGCACTAATTTATTTGCTTTCCTAACCAATAGGGTACTAATCAATAATAACCTAGATTCTCATAACTACCTGGCCTCACATACTGCCAATTCCTGAGAGAAACACAGAAGTTCACACTGCCATATACTGAGTGAAAAACCTGGGGATTTGGCCTCTTCTGTAAGCTGAAGAGCATGGAGTAAAAGATAAACATGGGACCTGGTACAACATGTCTTGATTATTTAAAGATTCCCTTTTAGAAGACCACAAGGACGTTCCTCAGAGACACTTCTTGGAGCAGCTGACAATGGAATCTGTTGTTATGAGCCATGTTGTGATCTTATGAGTTGGTTGAGGGTGTCTCCTGTAAACAAGGAACTCCCTGTTTTTTTTTTCTGGTTGTGGAAATCCTCACTCTCCTGTGGTACAGTGGCCTCACCTCAAAACCTCATCAGAAGAAGCTTTGTAAGGACTCTGGACAAAGCCCAGGGATCACATAGAGCTGAAGTCATCTGTGTTTGCCTTGGGCTATTCTGTGTGTTCTCCACTTTCTCCCTTTCTCCTGGGGCTGCCATTATGTAACTATCACAAATATTTCCCAAGCTGGAACTGTATGTAGTCAATTGTAAATGCTACGGATCATACCGCCTACAGGAAGAGGGTGCGGCATCACTTAAGTTACAATCAAACCACTTCTGTGGTTACAGACACTTTCTCCACCTAACAATAGTTTAATCGGTATCATAGATTAATAAATAATAAGTGTGGTCTTAGGGAAACTTTACAAGATAAAAAAATAACCTTTGTAAGATCTAATTTCCTATATGTTGTACCGCTGTGGTTCACTAGTATGTCACATTGTCACATGGCCTTGAGCTATGAGAAGAGATATTGATTTATTCCCTCTGGTTGGTGAATTTCACCTTTTGACAACAAATGGACTATATCAGAAAATTGTCTATGTAATTTTCAATATATCTTGGAGAGCTGTGAGAAAATAGCCATCATTTAAAAAAAAAACTTGAATATCTACACACACACACACACATACACACACACACACAATTCTGCAATGAGTGTTCTGCTTCTGCTTAGTAGTACTGTAATTCTCTCTTGATGATGAATATACTGGTGTAATTTTGTCCTGGGTTCTCAAAAGTACTTCACTGTGAATATGTTATGTAAAAATGAAAAGTAAATATACTTCTCAACTGCAAACAGCTCGATTTCATTTAATAATACTTTTATTAGTTGATATGGGTATCAATGCTTTCTGAAGAGCTCATTTTGCATATACTAAAGCAATATGAGCCAATTGTGGGATGCAACAATGGATATAGGAAGCAAGTATCTCTATTTTAATACATTTTCTTTTTAATTTCTGAAATGGTTATGTAAGTGCATCACTTCTCTCCTTCCTTTTGTTTTCTTCTACCCTCTTTTAGTTACCTATAGATTTTATCTAGGCTTGAGGCCTCTTGAGCTTACTCCTTCCACATTACCGTGTCTTACTGGCTTCCTCATTGCTCAGATTATGCTTAGACAGCTATGTTAGTGAGACTCTATAGGTGTAAATTCTCTGGCATTTCTAGAAGACAAAAATCCCACAGTAAACCCTATGATATTCTGTCTCTTCCAACCCCCTGCTGTCTTTTCTGCATTGATCTCTGAGCTTTAAGTGTAGGAGTTGTGTTGAAGTTACCACGTGGGACTGGGATCTGAAATTCAACATTTTGATCAGCTGTGGGTAATACACTGCTTACCCTCTGCTGCGGAGAGAAGGTTATGTAATAGGGGGCGAGAATTACATTTATTTGTATACGGATGCATATTTAGAATGTCGTTAGATATTCTTCTAGTTTAGCAAAGTGGATTTTGTAGAATCTCCTCCAAGATCTATGCCTTTATTAGCCTTGGGATGCCATTTAGGTTTCTAATGCATGGCATGGAACAGGCCTTAAGTCCAAATATAGAGCTGCTGGTTATCACAAGGGTGCTTGTGCCGTTACTGAACACTTGAGGCTATCATAGCATTTGGCTGTTGCTTTGGTGCATGGGCAGAATAGCAAAAACAAGGATCTTAGTCATGAGAAATCCCGTGGTCATGCATGTGAAGCCCAGAATTGTTGTCAGTTCATAGAGTCAATATGACCCAAATCAGTATCTTAATGAGGCCCTAGAAGCGAACATAGTCTAAGAATTTATATAGAAAAGGAAATGAGACACTCATGAAAATGTCAGTGACAAAGATAAGACTGGTATAGCTAATGTCTCCAAAGTCTAGGAAGTCTGCATATCTTCTGACAAACTACACTGAGCAGCGGTATATGCTTAAGCATCTACCTCAAGGGAGTAGACCCACAGTACTCATATTGCAACACACATACACTCACGCACGCACACACGTGCGCACACACACGCACATTCATATACATCCACAATTCAGAAGGCACCTGGAGACTTACGGTCTAGGAAGCCATCCATGAAAGGAGAGATACAAAAATGTACATGCTGAGACATGAAAGCTATTGAAAAGAGCCTGTATGGAAGAGTATTAGGGAGAGAGAAAACTTGCTCTCTCCTGTACAGATAAATTAATTTCATGCTACTTTCTTATGTATACGTACTGAAGGAGAAACCCTTTTCCTATCGGTGGAATTCTAGAAGCGTCCAGGAGCTCATTTTATTTTGTTTTGTTTTGTTTTATGTGCACAAGTGTCTACATGGATGTACGTACATCATGTGCCTGCCTGGGAAAGCCGGGAGAGTATGTCAGATCCCCCTGGAGCTGGAGTTACAGAAGGTTGTGAGTCACCATGTGGGTGTTGGGAATTGAATCTGGATCCTCTGCAAAAGCAACAATTTCTTTTTTTCTTTTTTCTTTTTTTTTTTTTTTGGTTTTTCGAGACAGGGTTTCTCTGTGGCTTTGGAGCCTGTGCTGGCACTAGCTCTGTAGACCAGGCTGGTCTCGAACTCACAGAGATCCGCCTGCCTCTGCCTCCCAAGTGCTGGGATTAAAGGTGTGCGCCACCATCGCCCGGCACAACAATTTCTTTTCATCACTAAGCTACCCTCCAGCCCTTCCCTGAAAGAAAATTTAAAAAAAAAATCATTAAAAACATGCTTCCAAATGCTAAGAAGTATTGTATTAAATTTAGTGTTGATTTGGGAAAAAAATTTTCCCTTCAAACAAGGGAAATCTACACATGAGGAGACACTGAGAAAGTACTTTTCTATTTGAATGGCCCCATGGTCTCTGTTGGGTCTCGGCTAGACTAGTGTGTATCAGAGCAATTAGCTCCAATTAGCACATTTATTGTCAAGGTTCCAGGAGATGTAAGAATGGGATGGGCAGAAAGGATAATCCCCTTATCTCCACTACTACTGATCCCTCCAGAAAACAAGATTGAAGTGCATTGTCAGGGCCTGTAAGGCAGTTTCGCTGCCAGCAGCTGGCTGTCAGCACTCACAGAGGTCTGCCCCCAGGAATACCTGCTCTCAGGAACCTTCATTCCAGAATCAGGAAGGAGAACTCTGTAGAAAGAGTGATGCTATTTACATTCAATTGAAAGCTCCTGTGGGGTTCCAATACGAATTTTACATTTTGATACAATAGATGCTGCTAAATACTCTTGTATGCCTCAGGAATATAGTCGGATGAGAGACAGGCGAGGGGTTTAAGTAATGAAAGCTTGCAAAATGTCCTCAAGTTCCATAGCTAATAGAAGATTTCCTTCTTTTCTATGCACTAATCAATAAGAATATCTTTTATCTTGATATGTTTAAAAATATATCTTCAATTAATATTTAAATCCAATCTATGTAAGTTATTTTATTAAATTATTATGCTTACCAGGACATGATTATGACTACATAGTATAAATTAATTTAAAGACAAGATCAACTGAGTAAATTGGGAGGGTTGAAGGAGGGAGGGGAAAGGCAGGGAGGGGAGCAGAGAAAAATGTAGAGCTCATACAAATTAAAATAAATAAATAAATAAAAGATAAAAAATACAATGTAACCTATGTAAAAAAATTAAAAAGAAAATGTTCTATGTATCAAATGTCATATATCATACTGCTTTATGAGTTATAATTCTATTAACTTTCTTCCTTCATTTTGTTATTTAATATTCAAACATTTAAGAAATAGTATAGCTATTAAAATAAGACAAAATTTAGTTCATCTTATCTTAAGATCATTAACATAAATAGAAAAACGAAAACACAGAGCAAAATTCTATAAACTAGTACAGTGATTTGAGGATAAAATTACAATAATTTTATGAAAATGAGAATGGCTACACCTTTGGGAGCCTGCTCTCATAGAATGACTTAGCACTCATAATCTTTGGGACCACCTTTATATTCATTTTAAATCCATTAACAATGTTGTTTGGCAACATAAGCCCACACAGTGAAAGAAAAGCATGTGTGAGAGTAGGTATTATATACACTATAGATGCATGCACAAAGAATAAATAGACACATATGTCCAAAAATTCTATGTACAACGTGTAAGGCAGTACATGCATAATATACAAAACAACATATGCAACAGTCATGCATATATTATCTAAGTTCCCATATACATGCATACATAGAGTGTTATGTAAGCTGTTATGTGTACGGATACATGTATTTTTTTGTGTATTCACACATGTAGAATATAACATATATTAACACAATGAGTAAAATATCTTAACAATCACACAAAATAGTGTTTATTCTGAATTAAAATCCTGAGTACTTGAAAGATATACGGTACTATAGGATTTTTTATGCTATGTTAAATAGTCCACAGCATGACAATTATTTGAAAATAGTATATAACTGAAAAGAGGTAAGCTTGCTTCCCTTGTTTGTACTTAGGCTTTTATGAATGGAACCTTTTCTTTCACCACAATGTTGAATTTTTTTTTTTGTAATTATAGAACACACGTTAAATCCAAAACTCACAAGAAGAGTAAATTGTCTCAAATTAAATTATGAACAAGTTGAGAAACAAATTGGCAGGCAAACAAATGGCACACAAAGGGAAACACCCGCAGAAGGGAAATCAAAATTGTTGACCCCTTGGTTGGGTATTTTCATACACCACTGAATTTATTGTCTAGGCAAGACATTCCTGGATGGAGGTGCTGGCTTGTAAATGTTTAAAAAATGGTATGTTTTTTTTTTTCTTTTCAAAATATTTAGTGTCTACGTTTCATCAGTGAGCCAAGTAAATCATGGCTTCTTCAAGTGCAAGGATCGAAACCAATTACCATTAGTGACCATCGGGTGCAGCCGATCCTTTCTGTCCTGTTGCCTGAATCTCAATGCTCTCCCAAGTGTGCCTGTGCAATTTAACAGGACGATCAATACCCCGCAGCAGTTAGCAGCAGCCCTCTTGAAGTGCCTCACAAAACGCGCTACATTTCTCTACCGAATAAATGTCAAAACATTCCAACAGCTACAATTCTTGGGAGAAATCGTTCTTCTGAAACATTATTGACATACTTTAACCCACATTTCCCGCTGCTTGCAGGCGTCCTAGTGGCCAGTCAATTCTGATTTGCCAAGAGCCACATCGACACGTGCCCCCGCTGACTTGCTTGGTGCTGTGAAAGATAGCAGAATCTGGTGGCTAGGTCCTGGAGGTCAAGGGTCAGTGGTCTAACTCTGACTCAAGGTCAAGGTGATGGCAATCTCCCTCCAGGGACTTGGCTTCACTTCTAACCCGCCCTTGAAACTGATCAATAACGTCACAAACCGTGCCTTCTGAGCACAAAAGAGCACTGGATCTAAATGCTGCTAGGTCATGTCTGGTAAATCAGAAGCTTAAAAGCCATTCCTGGAGATTTAACTTCTCACTGAAAGGATAAAGCAATAGTGATATTTACATTTACATCTTTATAAATAATAAATAAATTGAACATACATATGCATATAAACGCGCACACGTGTGTGTGTGTGTGTGTGTGTGTGTGTGTGTGTGTGTGTGTGTGAAGAACAGAAATTTATTCTTCAAATCTATGGGCCTTCATTTTTTCCTAATTTTGTTTTGGTCCACTTTAGAAACTCTCACGTTGTGATTGTGTTGGTCTAAATTTCATACAATAATAAGGCTTTGTCAGTAGTTGTCAAGGTTTTATTTCATAGGAATAGAGAGTCTCCTTCAAGCTTAGCTTTATTTTCCTTTATTTTGTTGCTCATTTAAAATCTTTGACCTCTCCCAGTCTTTCCCTGAATTATTTCAGGGTCTACCAGATACCTTTGGAAAACAAAGAAGCAAACAAACAAACCCCAAAACCAAAAATCAAACAAAAAAGCAGTCACCATAAGCACAAACAGAAAGAAAGTTGCTAATACAAGCGGACTGAGCTTCATTTGGATACTCACAGGAACAGAAAGTGATTGTTGGCCTGGCATTACACTTCGTCCAGAAGAAGAAGGTGGGGCCCTTAGAGACACACAGCCCAGTCAAGTCACCCTGGAGTTATCACTGCAGGCAGCCAGGTAGCCTTCCTTCCTATCCACTTCCCTTACTCCATCTCCAGCCCATGCTAATCACGACTTAACCAAGAGTGACTGGGTTTTACTAGTTTGGAAAGTTATAAAGGGTTCGCTTTCGCCATTACTATGTGCCTTGCTTCTCAGTTCTGCCTGCCACTGGCCAGGAAATAATTACAAAGAAAGAGAAGGTCTATCCCAAATTACAAAATGTCACCTTTACCTTCCTTGAGGTGGAAAATTGCTCAGTGGAGGCATAAATAGATGTAAGTACAGCTGTTGAGACAGTCACAAGTGTCCCTAGAGATACTAAAACTCTTAGTACCATTTTTTTAAATAAACACCAGTAATAGCAGTCTGAATAACAACTTCTCCATCAATTCTCTTAAAATTACGCACTCTTCTAAGCAAACAAGAATGTTTTTAAAGTTATCTATCATTAAAAGACCTGGAAGACAAGATACAATACCCATGTTTTCATAATCTTCCTTATCCCTTTCTCAAATTTATCCAAGGATGCAAATTTAGTGTACAAATGGAAGGCGTGTGAAATCCCAACTGTATGCTCTGAAGTAAGGTGCAGCAAGCACAGGACAAAGAAAATCAGTCACTCCCAGCACCTCACACTCCCTCACACGCAGCACAGCGTTGGTGAAGTTCTAAATCACTATTTCACAATCACAAGTCGAGTCTGGAGAGCATATACAGAGTTGATATGCTAAAGCAAACACAATTACCAACATAAGGTTAAAATTCACGATAGCAATGGCCAAGAGAGAATGTACCACATCCAGTCAGACATATTCAAAAAAATATATCTTGATTCCAACTCTGGTGTCTTACTACTGATCATAGATTTAATTATTATAGACTGAGTTCAGGCATTCCTTTAAAAGGAACCATCAATATTTCCTTTAAGATAGGTAACAACTCTTAATATCTATTAGGCAAACTGTAGGTTTTATTCCTTAATCTCTACAAATAAGAAATTTACTATTTTAGAGGATTGTTATGATTAGCCATTACACGCCTAAGTGTTTGTATTAGCATTTCTGAGTATCTTGAGGGATGGTATGATTCCCTCTCTCTATGGGACAGAATATACCTTTGTCTATACTGAATGCCTGCTGAAAATGTAGTTAATACTTGTCTAAACATTCTGATTATGTTTAAGTAGTCACTTTTAATATATAAATGCTGTATTTCTTACATCAGTTAATTTTCATATCATTTTTATATGCCTGTTTCATAATAGGAGGTCTAGAAAGAAAATAAATCACTTCTAAGCTCAAGACTCACTCTCTGAAACTAAAACCCATGTTGTAGGCATTATGTTCTTTTAATGTTGTCTTGCCAAGGACATCCAAAATGACAGGCTTGTCCAATTTCCACGGGAGGATCAATTTTTTTTGTGTATGTGTCAAAGATAACTCATGTCTTATTTATCAGTTTAGATAAGACAACAAGCTAAGAATAATCATTACAATAACTAACAACACAGTAACCAGAAGGAGTTGCTAAAATTGAAGGGACAAGAACACACTTATCTTCTATTAGATCAACTCTATTAGCTAATTACTATAATTCCTTTTCATGAAAACAGATAAACTGAGTAAACAAAAAAAAAAACAGCAACGGGAGATGAAAATGCTGGAGAGAAAATTTAGCAGGAAGTAGATGCTGGAAGAAGACCAAGCTGACTTATAAGCTGAGATTCTGGCTTCAGAATTCACTCTGCAGTTTTCGCTCTGTGGTCTTCTGTACATCATATAACTTATTTGAAATTCATTTTATTCCTCTCAAAGATGAAAATAACAATGGGTATTTTCATGTGACGGTGGAGTGAGACTGTGCTGTTGAAAAGGCACATTAAGAAAAGTTAAGGGGAAAAATGCATACCCATGCCAAGAGGATTTCAGGGAAGTCAGAACAGCACAAGCAAAGAGCTTAAAAGCTTCCTGAGAGGGAGGGGAAGCTACACACTAAGTCACTAATGGCAATGGCATTGGGATGATAGCAGATGCCATGTCGCATGCCTGCAAATTCTGAAAGGAACAAACTAGCCCTTGGAATCTCGGTTCCAGTAAAACCATCACCAGTATGTGTAGTTACTATAGAAGTGTTCTGAATACACAGGGGAGCAGAGCTAACATGTGTCTCCTCTTAGGAAGACATTAAGTTATTCAGCAGAATGAAGGAAAGGAGTAGGTATGAAAGGAGGAACAGAATGAGAGCAAAGAGGATCCTCTAGCTGGCAGCTGCTCCAAAGAGTAAAGGTGACCTGCAGCAAGTAGAGCTGAGTGAAGAAAGCCTGTCCCTTTGAAGGTCTGGGCTGTGGCAGCATGACACGAAGCTCTGCTGGGTCACCAGACACAAACTAAGGAACCAGGCAAGGGAAAATCAAAGAAGACTATATCCAGCCATCAACAATAAGATGATATCTATTACATATATAAAATACATGTACATATATTTTATTATACCAAGGTTTAATAATATGATAGCCAAGAAAAAATACTGGAAAAAACAACACTCATAGAACACTAGAATAATACATTTTTTTTTCTTGGAAATGTTATCTTTGTTAGCTTAGTTTAGACAAAACTATGATTAGGTTTGCAAAGTTAAGAAAAACAGAAGTATGTACCATTCAGCATCTCTGTGTTCGATGAGTTCTGTGTATGTTGTCTTTAGAAATGGGACTTTGCCATCAGTTTGTAGAGAGAAAACTCAGAAAAAGTCTGGGTTGTTTGGAGGTTCACAGAGGATGATCTTGGTCAATAATTTTATTAGATCTAATACATTCCCAGTAAAGGAAGCTTCATTTCATGATAAAAGATGGGGCGGCCTCCTGCATTATTTTTGTTTTTATACTACCTCTCAAATGATCCTTAATTTTTGCTGTCTCTCTTTGTATTGCCTTTATCAAGTCCTTTTTCTACACTCTCTCCACTTTATCATCCTGTTCCAGTCTGTCACCCATTCCATTATATATTCAAGTTCCCTTCCCTAGGGAGATCTATCCACCACCACCACAATCACCTCCTCCTCCACCACCAGCACCACCAGTCCATTACTCTATACCTAGCCTCAGTAAACTGTAGCTTGCTTATCATTTAATGTATAACATATTTGTTTTTCTGGATCTGGGTGAACTCATTCAAGATTAATTTTTTTGTTCTAGTTCTATTCAGCTGTCTGTGAATTTAATAATTTCTCTTTGTTGATATATGAGTATTTATTATGTAAATATACCACATTTTAATTCAATTATTGGTTGAGAGACATTTAGACTGTTTCCAATTTCTCGTTTTTGTGAATAAAACATCAATGGACATGGCTGAGCAAGTGTCTCTTCAATAGGGTGAAGTGTCCTTGAGTAGATGCCCTAAGAGTGAAATATTTGAATCTTGAGGTAGGTCATTGTCCATCTTCCTGAATAACTGCCACACTGAATTCCTTAGCAGCTTCTCAAGTTTGCACTGCCACCTGAAAATAGTTGAGAGTTCACTTATCTAGAACCATGACCCATATGGGCTAATGTTCTTGGTAACAGAAGGTAATCTGTATTCTATCAAAAAAGAAATACAAACATCAACCCAGCTACAATTCCTTTGATTTATAATAGTGTTATGCTCGCAAAATATGCCAGTTCAATGGTAGCAAAACTTGTGGAAGTAACCAAGTTCTGATTTGTCTTTGTCTTAAGGTCACTCGACAAGGTAGAACCCATACCTGATGCCGTTTGGGTGACCAAGAACCTGAGATTAGATGCCCCAGGGACTTAAGGTAAAACCAAAGACTACTGTTCCACTAAAAGAACGTAGCAATCAAATGACTTCTAATGACATTCTGCTATTCTCCCTAATGCCCGTGCTCAGTCATCATCAGAGATGCTTCTCCTGCAGCACCTGGGAACAAAAACAGAGAACCACAACCAGACGATGTGGAGAGGGTGAAAGACCTTAGGGGTGGCCTAATGGGGTGGTCTCTATAAAATCTCTCTCCTCAGGGTTCAGAGAACTCTCTGGAAGAGGAGTCAGAAAGAGGGAAAGAACCAGAGAAGACTGTAAGGCAGCAGGGAATTAAGACATTCTAAACAGAACAGGGGCACATGTGAACTCAGGAGACTGAGGCGTGGGTCTTCACGGGTCTGCACCAAATGGGGTCCTAGAGTGAAAGGAGAGTGGACATGTGCCCCTCCACCCTTAAACCTGAAGCTATCTCCAGTTGATAACCGCGTACAAGTGCCGATTTAGTTTTCTGCAAGGTACTCTCCCTAAGGAAACAGACTTACCTTGAAGGTAGGCTTCATGCTGAGCAGTGGAAGGCCAACAGAAAACTCAATGACTTCTTTAGAGGCTTCTTGGCTCATAAAATTGTGTTAATACTTTTCCTTTCATTCTTTTTTTTTTTTTTTTTAAAAAAAAGTTTACCGCCAGGCGGTGGTGGCACACGCCTTTAATCCCAGCACTCGGGAGGCAGAGGCAGGCGGATCTCTGTGAGTTCGAGACCAGCCTGGTCTACAGAGCTAGTTCCAGGACAGGCTCCAAAGCCACAGAGAAACCCTGTCTCAAAAACCAAAAAAAAAAAAAAAAAAAAAAGAAAGAAAGAAAGAAAGAAAGAAAGAAAGAAAGAAAGAAAGAAAGAAAGAAAAAAGAAAAAAAAGAAAGTTTACCTTTTGTTTTCTATCATCTATCTATCACCTATCTATCTGTCTGTCTGTCTGTCTGTCTGTCTATCTATCTTTACATCTCTCTTTACAGGTTGTGTTTAATATATTCTGGCTTCCAGTTTTCTGTTTTTATGGGATATCTGAGTGTGCAAAATGAGTGAGTCTCATTGTTTACGTTTGTTTCTTGTGCCTTTTCTTTGTCTCCTTTCCTTCTATTTCTTTTGTCCCACATCAATGCATTTGTTTTTGTTTTATCTTATTTTGTTTTACTATTATCCCTTAGATGCCTGTTTGTTTTCTAATGAGAGACAGAAGCTAAGTGGATCCAGATGGGAGGGGAAGTGGGAAGGAACAGGAAAGAGTAACAAAGTGGAAAACCATAGCCAGGGTATATTGTAGGGGTAAAAATACATTTCAATAACAGAATTAAAAGAAACATAATTAAAAGAAAAAATTTGTGTATGATTTTTTCATATACAAAGATATCTGAAAAATAATTTAAGCAAAAAAGATACAAATGATATTTTAAAACATTACACCTTTAAACAGCCTAACATACAGACACACACACACACACACACACACACACACACCTGAGATTAAAACGGTCAATGGGGTTTACCCTGGGAATCAGCAAGACAGCTACATTTTTTGTCATAATCCTTTTAGGAATTGGTTTGGCCAAGATTCCGTTGGAGCACCGCCTGAGAGGAGGCTTTCAATCATTCTCAGGACAACATTCCCAAGCAAAGTTAAAGACAGGAAGCTGGAAATGGCAGGCAGTAGAGGTCATAGCTGGAGGGTGAATATGCCTGGTCCAGATTGGAGTGTTAGCAATGAGACTTTGCTGTTACCTTGTGACCTAGATCATCCGCATCTGCTCTTTCAGGTCCCATATGCAGGCTACATAGGGCTGTGGCGCTATGTGTGACTGAGAAGAGGAGCCAGATGCTACCTTAGCACCGACCAGAAGAATTGCAATTCAGCTTTGTACTCTAGCGCTTTTTCATGTCCTTGCAACATCAATGACAGCTCCAGCATGTGTAGCCTTACCCAAAGGCTTTGGGTCATTCACACTCTCAGGTCCCACCTGTGACTGAAGCCAGACACTGTATTTGATCTTTGTTCTGCGATGGCACACAGGTTTATCACCGTTTGGGCCCAGTATATTATTGCTTCTTCAAAACAGCTTGTTTCCAATTCTTTGGTTGTATAGAAAGAAACCTATGAAGAGATTCCAGAATGTCATGATTCAGAACTTCTTGAAACCACTTTATCAAAATGATTTTCGTGTTGTAAAGAATCCTTTTGAATTGAATTCCAGAGCCCTTTATGTGTGTATGTGTGGAGAGGAACTGACATAGTCCCCAGGTCATGTCCAAAGGGAACACCAAGTGCCACATTAAAAGAAAGCAGAGGTCAGAGACATGAAAAACTGTGACATCACATTGCCATCTCGGTGAACACATCGTCATTTCCACTGCTTTTGAATTTTCATGTGTCTAATACTGTTTTTGTCACTGCAGAGCTCCAAGAAATGCAAACGGCAAGATAAAGGTCCATTCACTTCTAAACATGAGCACAGGTGGAAAGGAAGTTAAGACAGCTCTGTAAAGAAGAGGAGTCATGTACTCTTTTGCTCTCCTAGTATTATTTATTTCCCTCTTCTTTATCATACCAGGATGCTCAGGAAGAAGCCTGATGATGCTCTCCGGGGACTTTTTATAACCTTGATGTGTATGCAGACTCTTGCCCATTAGTGAACTCTCCCCTTCATAATTCTGATAAACATATTTATATTGCAGAATCCTGTTTTGTTTATTAACATCTAAATTAATCAAAATGATGAATAGTGAGCTATTTAGTCAGTGTCTTAGTCGGGATTCCTTTGCTAAGTGGGGAAAAAATAGCAAATATCTACCAAGACTGTCTCTTATATCAATGAGTGGGGTTTTTTTTTTGTGCTCTATGTGGTTTGCATTAAACCACTTTTAAATTAAATGTAAACTTAACTTACAATTTTGCTGATGTTGGTAATTCTTTTGGTAGGATTTAATTTTTAAATATGTGTCAGTATAGGCATCATGGGGAGTGGGTTGTGCTTTTGAATGCACGTGCCTATGGAGGCCAGAAGAAGATGTTGGATCCCCTGGGGCTAGAATTATAGGTATTGTGAGCTACCCAACATGGGTGTTGGGGACTGAATCCCTTTCTTGCAGGAGTACCTACTGCTAACTGCTGAGTCATCTCTTCTGCCAACTCCCCACCCTTCCCGCCACCCCAATATTTATGATCCTAATTGGCACCTAACTTGAATTCTCCCTCAGATACTAAGTTTTCATGATCGGATACTAAGTTTTCATGAATAAAAATCAAAACTTTAATGACCAGTTTAGAATGAGATTGGGGGAAATTGGGGGAAACATGACACTCAGTGCATTTCCCAGCTGGGCTAACCCCACTGATTTCCTTTCTGTAGTATCTGTATGGTGACTAAGTGGTGTTTATGGCAGAAGAGCTCATGGCTTCTAATTAGCCATCAACAGATTTCTCTCCATGTTGTCACCACATCCCACTTAGACATATGAGCAGTTGTATTTTCTAACTTAGAATTTCAATACTCTGAATTTGTAGTAACTTAAATGGTTGTTTCAGTTGCAGAATCTCTTTATTAGAAATGGAATTGAAAGAATGCTCATCGTTCTCAAAAACATTAGTAACAAAATATCACTAGGAAGATTGGTGGAAAGGTCTTCATGTTCTTTGTCATCTCAGAAACACTGGGATGAAGGAACCATGTACATCAGTTACCTCAGGTGATCCCAATTTTCACTTAGGAATCTAGAATAATTACTGCCCGCACCGCCACCCTTATTGAGTCTTATACGTATTCTGGATCATGTGGTTTATTATATTCTAGATCTTTATACAGCCTGAATGGAGCTTAAGTTCAAGTGATGCCCACACTTTTTAACGTTCTCTGACCCATGCTATGTAAGCTGTAACATTTTGTCTTACTTGACTGGACTTAGAGGCCCCTACTGTGGTATGCCTTCAGTGGAAAACTGAGCAAGACAACTGAGGGGAGGAAGGCTTTATTTTTATTCATAATTTCAGAGGTATACGTCCATCCACCACAGCAAGGAGCAGAACAGTTATTTTTAAAGAAGGGAGAAAATTCCAGAGTGGTGAGGAGAGCCTCGTTCATGTCAGGATGTTTTCCTCTCTGTCCAGGGTTATTATAACCCACTCTCTCCACATCAAGACTCTTAGATGGTGCAGCCATTTCCAGGGGAGGTCTTTCCCTCTTCATTGATATCTCACATGTCAATATTCTCTGGAAATGGCCTCCTGGAAGCATTCAGAATTACTCTTCACAAGACCATGGCATCTGTCAATCCTGTCAAGTTGGATATCAAGATTAACGATCTCAGCTTCCTTCCAGAGCATTGGGAACACAAAAATCAATCATTGTGACTCTGTGAACCATAGCATGTTCAGTAACACATTGGAGCATTTGCCTTCAGGAGGACAGCTTCTCCAAGTCATGAGAACAGCTAAGTGGATGTCTGCTTTCACTGCTTAGTACAGAAGTTAACACGGTTCTCTCTGAACATCATTTCATCCAGCAGCATGGAAGCACGTGGAGCGAGAGGTAAGCAAAGGATTGTTTAGAATGGCACACAGATGAGACAGTGTGAAAAGAGAAAGGTTAGAAATGGCTGCCTTTTGAAGGGGAGGGGTTAAGGCAGGGGTTCTTGATGGGTCACATTTTATCTATATACTGGAATGATGACATTTACATCTTTATGAACACTAGGTGGGCTCCAAACTCAGTATCACTACACATGGCTGAAAATTTTCAGTTTTAGAAGACATGAGGCACAAAACACCTTAAACTGCACAGAAAACTATGGTGGGCAGGACACGAACCACCAAAATAACAAACAGAATCAGTAAAATACCTTTCCACTGATTCCAACTGCACTGCCTGCCTGTCTCCACTTTGTCTTCCTTGGTCCAGCACTGATGCTGGTTTCTCTTGTGGAGTTTAGAATTCATTCCCTTAAGGAGATGGTTTCTCCAAGAAGTCCTTGATGAAGACAGACTCTTTCTCGGAAGACCTGAAAATATTTGATCCGAATGTTACAAAGATCAAAAATAGGCCCAAGTATTTTCTTCCTGATTTAAGTGAAAATAGCCGCACAGACAATGAAATTTCATTTAATAAAAGGAAAAAGAGTGATGTGGGGTACAGCATCATGAGACTTTCTTCTTTCATTCCTTCCTCCTTCCCTTCCTTCCTTCTTTCCTCCTAGCTTCCTTTTTTATAGCTGAATCATTTGTCTTAGGGCACTTTCCAGAACCATGCCAATGGTCTTGAATTTTCAACTTTTAACACTGAGTTAATTTTTGTATAGTTAGCCTTCCCCAGGTACTTTGCTAAAGAAATGCTAAATAAACATTTCTAAACAATAAGTAGTTTTATAATAAGTTAATAAACATCAATCCATCATGCTATTTCCTCGCTTTAAGACTGTATTCAAATATATTTTATTCTGAATACTTGTCACCATATTATATTTTCATGAAATAAAATATATTTACATTTTTTCCTGTTTTCATAATATATAATATGCTAAGCTATAAGTTAATAAAATAATTATATGTTTTAATATTAAATATGTTTTATTTAAATGTTAAAATAAAGACTCAGTTATTTTTAGTTATTTTTATAATAAAATTATATTAAATGTTGTCAATTTTAATTAAATAATTTTTGAAAGGATATATGTATAAACATGTTGAAGAGATTTTCATAAATAATGGACAACAAAAAGACTAACTGGTTATAAATATATTATCACAATTTAAAAAGGAAAAGGGACATTTATGATACTAATGTGCTAGTTGAAAGGTTGGCCAAAAACTATTCTAAAATGAAGAAAGATACCAATACTATATAATTGTAGATCTATGTAAGTCTCTCTTAGTGTCCTCATTGTTGTATAAATTCTTTGGGATTGTGGTTTGTAGGCTGGCTTTCTTTGCTTTATGTTTAAAAACCATCTATGAGTGAGCACATGTGATAACTGTCTTTCTGAGTCTGGGTTACCTCACTCAAAATGATGTTTTCTAGCTCCATCCATTTTCCTGCATAATTGAAGATGCTGTTATTTTTCCTTTTTCTGCCGTGTAGTAATCCATTGTGTAAATGTACCACATTTTCCTTATCCATTTTTCGGTCGAGGAGCATTTATTGGAAATCAGCCCTGTTTGATGTGGGGTTGGTAAAGATCTTTTCCATTCTATAGTTTCACCTTTTCACTTAAAAGTACAAAATGTCACTAAAATGTACAAAGTCTAATTTTATATCTATTGTTATTACTTCAAAATATGTGTTTAAAACTAACAGAGAGAGATGCAAGCTGTACATGGCTTAGCAAGTTTGGGAGATGTTTTTCTTCTTTATTAGAGAAGACTTACCACACAAATGACAAAATCTCTTTCGAAAAATAGAGGCAGAGGAAATAACTCACATCTTTATAGCGAGACCACGGTCAACTAATAGAAAAGCCCAAAGAAATGAAATAAGGAAAAAGCAACTGGTCAGTTCCTCCTCAATACAGAATTTCAAATATCCTAGATTGACTGTCATCAAATCAAATTCTGACTTTATAAATAGGAGAATATAGGAAATCAACTGTATTCTATTCTAGCATTGAAAGTTTGATTTTTCTTTTTAAGATATGGTGCAATTCCTTTTATTAAGATCAAGCAGAAGAATTCAAAACACATCATTATCCTCCTAGATTTAAGAGAAATGTTGATAAACATCATCTGTGATTTCCAAACTGAGAAATTTAGCAAACTAAGAATATAAAGGTACATCTTTATTATTTAAACTGCCTACAACACTGCAAGCATCATAATGATGGTGAAACAGAGAAAATCTCCTCATGAAAGCAGAAAAAAGAAAAATTTATTCCCAATATTGATCTCTACATGTTCTCCTGTATGGCTATATACAAGTACTAAAGATGATAATGAAGAAACTACTGCTACACTTTGACTGCGTGTTTAAAGCTAAAATCTTTAACACCGTAGGTTAAGTGAAAAAAAAAATCTCATAAACATGACAGAACAATTTTTTAAAAAGAAAAGGGAAAGGGAAAATGAAGAAAGAAAATTCCAGACTGCTGAAAGATGTAATCCTGTAATTAATTACATGCTGTGTGGTAAAATTACTGGATGAAAAATAATGACTTACTCAGATCTTGTCTCTTTTTCAACAGGTAAAGAACTGAGAAATTTCCATTACTATTCTTACAATGAGAAAGCATTTGGCATGGTGATAATCACCCCCACCATTATTAATATATTCAAGGTCTAAAGATTGTAAAAGAAGAAACTGTTGTTATTCTCTGATTAAACATTTACAAAAAAAAAATCTTTATGGCTATAGATTAAGTGAAAAATCCCATAAACATGACAAGAAGTTTTAAAATGAAAAGGGTAAGACAAAATAAAAAAAGAAAATTCCAGATAACTGTCCCATGAAATCTTGAGTCTTGCATAGACTCAGAAATTAATGCTTGCTATTTGCGTATTAAAACAGAAGCTGTAGTGACATATGTCCAGATGGTATATGATAGCAATGGCAAACTTCTGAAGGCGGTGAGTATGATCCTGAGGGCAAGGGACTTGTGTCACACAAAGGATTATGAAGGTCATACTTCAATTTTCTTGTCAGGGTCTTTGGGTGAGGATCCAAACAAAAGCCTCATATCTCCAGTAGGAGTCAAAGGATCCATGTGCCATGTTCATAGAAATATCTGTCACTGTGTCTATGATATCTAGATATCTCTCCACTAGATAAAAGACTGGGCAGAACTGGGTCAACTAGAAGAAGAATCTTTTTTTTTTCCCCATGACATCTACCAGCCTCCTGACCTCACCAAAATGAGAGGAACGTGGAAAGGAAAGGAAATACCATGGCTTTCTGAAGCTAGGATGCAAAAGTAAAAGAAACCAATAGATAAACTACACTCCAGGGAAAATAACAGCACCAAAGGGCAAAATTGGCAAACACTTAAAATGTACTTAGATCTTTCTACAAAGAGCCCTTTCTACTGGATTTACTGTGACATCAGTAGCTGAAACAATAGTTTGCAACTGAGAAACATCTAAAGAGGCCTTTGCAGGGATTCCAGTGTCAGTAGTAGAAACAAAATCCTAGATGCTATGCAGCCTTTGGTGAGTAACAATATAGAATGCAGTCTCGACAAATAACCCAAATTACAGACTAGCTAACATAAATCTGCACTTAAATATCTCCTTTGTTTTATTTCATATAGCATATCTAGATTTTTTTTTTGTATTTCAAGACAGGGTTTCTCTGTAGTTTTTGAGCCTGTCCTGGAACTAGCTCTTATAGACTAGGCTGGCCTCTAACTCATTGAGATCTGCCTGCCTCTGCCTCCCCATTGTTGAGATTAAAGGCAGATTTTTAACAAGGAATTATTACACATGCTAAATCATTCTGAGGAGATAAAACAATAATCTGAATCAGTATTAAATACAATAAGATCCAGAATTATCAGACAAAAAAATTTAAAGTAGCTACAATTAACAGGCTAAGAAAAAAAAAAACTAGGAAGATGCTTCAAGATATAAAAGTAAGAATTTTGAGAACAGAACTTCAGTTGCTCTCCAGAAAAGGCCAACAATCTACAAGTAGGAATTTAGTAAATTAAATCTTTTGTGAACAGCAAAGGAAAACACAGACACTTGACAGAATAGGAGAAACCTTTTCACAAATGCGAGGTATATGCTGGTCCAGTCAGCAAATCATTTCGCATCTCTAGTGTCCAGATAACTGACCACAGCTTTACAGTGTAACTGTCAAGCCTGGACCCTGGCCTCAGGTGTCCAGAATCTGGCATCAGTCCATTGGCCTTGCCAAGCATGACCCTGGCAAGGGAGCAGAAACTCAGCGTCTTCTTCCATCCATGAAACCCCAAAGGGCCTTTGGCCCTACCCAGTCCCTAATAATAAAGAACTGAAAAAAAAATGTTGAGAGTGGGGAGGGGTGGAGAAGCCATTAGTAAGTAACTAATCTGGAAAGTCTCAAAACAAAACAAACAAATACCAGACACCCACAAAATATTTTGAAAATGTTTAACATCTTAGCTGTTGGAAAAATGAAAATTATGTCTACTTTATGATTCTAAATCACCCACATGATCATTATTATCAAGTTTAACAAATGCAGGTGAGGATGTAAGGAAAGATAAATTCTTATTCACTCTTAACGAGAATGGAAGCTGGAAAAGTTACTGCAGAATTCAGGCTGAAGATTTCTCCAGAAACTGAAAATAAAACTACCACGTAAACCAGCAACACCACTCAGCCACACATACCTAAAGGATTCTACATCAAACTACAGAGAAAATTCCACATCTTTGTTGTTCCTCGATTTGCAATACCAAGGAAGTTGAATCGGCTTAGATGTTCATTGAGTGGGTTATGAGAATTTGATACATAAAAACAATTGAATTTTGTTCAGTCGTAATGAAAACATGAAATCTGTGGAGAAATGGGTCAGAAAGAAAAACTTTACATTAGAAGCCATATTTCTCCATACCCTGCAATCCAAAACTGTGAAGCCTCCAGCAACAAGATCTGGCTATCTGGTCCTGGTATGACTCCAGTGGCAATGATAATAGACTTTCCAGTTTGGGGGTCTACCCTAGTCAACATGTAGGTATTGATCTACACATGGAACAAGTACTTTTATTCAGCACCCCGATGTGTTCTGGGTGTACCTTTCATTTTTATTTTTAGACATTATCTTGCTACACAGTTCAGGTTGCCTTTGGATTCACAATCCTCCTGGTTCACCTCCCTGCATATATACATATATATATATATATATATATATATATATATATATATATATATACATATACATACATACCATACAGGATACCTTAGTCAAAATTCTTTAGCTATTGTTTTCATGTTTACAAGCACAGACTTTTGTGAGATTTTTTTTTCCAAAACACTTTTTCAGGTATCACTTATGCCTTACACAACCATAAAACACTCAAGAATTTAATTCATAGTTGTGTCTGCAATGGACAAATTTACCATCTTCACTCTTTAAAATCTGCATTCTGCTCACTTGCCTTCAAGATGCCTTTTCTAAAAATTAATCTGAAAGAAACTCTTCGGGAAGCAATAGCATCTACGTAATGAAAATTTTTCATAAATTGTAGCTAGGGCCTCTGAAGGTCCACAGTCACATTTTCTAAGTAAATTCCAATTGGTCTCTGAATTCAGTGTTTAAGGAGATACTAAAAAAGTTAGCAAGGCCCAACACACCACAAAAGACTCACTCACTTCTACATAAGTTAATTAGAATAGCTTGGATAGGAAGCACTGTCTCATAAGCTCTACATAATCAATCTCCGTGAGCCATATTTCCTCTTATTCCTAGGGTTCAATTCTTGGTGCCATTGTGCATCCACTATTTCTATTTTGGGACTGGATGACTTAAATCGCTTCACCTGACCTTTGAGCAAAGCAGAGAGAAGTCAGGCTCCTCCGTGTTCTCATCAGCCGTCCAGGTGTGACAGTTTCGAAGATGACGCTGTAGCTGGCCATTGGCTCTACATTAGCCAAACATAGCCGCAGAAAGGAACTAGGGTAGTGTGACTAACACTTTCAGGATAGACGTGTACACAGACCACTCTGGGGAGATAATTACCCATTTCAAGGGCAAGTTTAATCCTTCCATCAGTACCATGCTAGCTCCATATCCAGACCTTGATATCCATCCCCCTTGCTGTTCCTGGAGGCCTCAGGAATCAAGGCAGACCAATCATTAACAAGTGCCCTGCCCTAAATATTCTGTAGTTTAACAGGGGACCAATTAATTCGCCATCCACTATGGTACCTCTTTTTTTCCCTGCATATTCTCACTTGTAGCAACACTGCCAAAGCCATTCAGCAAGCACCTGAGTCAGTTCCCAGCCTAGCAGACTGCTTCCGACACAGCAGCCGAGACACTGGGTGTCAACTGCAAATTTTCTATCTCTTTAGTGAGCTATTCAGGCTTTAAAGTAGTGGTTGTCAACCTTCCTAGTGCTGTGACCCTTCAATACAGCTCCTCATGTTGTGGTGACCACTAAAACTAATTTTTGTTGCTACTTCTTAACTATAATTTGACTACTGTTATCAATCATGATAGAAATATACTTTATAGAGAGAGCTTTGTTAATGGGATTGGAACCCACAGACTGAGAGTCACCGCCTGGAGGACATTCAGAGGACCACAACCACACTTGGCTGCTCTATTAATATTTTCCCAATATCTCCAGCTCAACCCAAATCTTGCCACATTTGCTTTTAAGTGATTCTGACAGACTGTCTTATCTTCTTTTTCCTCTCCTCATCCCTCCTTGATTACTTTAGCAATTTATGAAGTCAGTTTACATAACAGTGTATGTCACTCCTACCTGTCACAACTTCTTTTAACTCATAAAACTCGTGACTCACCTCGAGGTTCAAAAAAGTCATGAAAACCTCGTATCCATCCTGAAGGCCCTGTTGATTTCACTTTCCTCTTAACTCTCAGGTGAATACAGTTCTATCTAACCCAATGAGCTGGGCATCATGACCAGTCCCACTCACGCTTAGTTCTCCCAATATTCTTTTTACCTCATTTTCTTCGTCTTTACTATTCAATTCCTCCCACGGGTTACACATTCTAGGATCCCAGGAGGAACTTTAGCTTAGATTCAATTTGTAGGGTTTTTTCCCATTATGCTTACACCAGTAGTAAGAAATCGCAAGCTAGTGCATCCATCGATACTTTCATTTACTCAATTCACCCTCAAGACAGAGAGATAACAGGAAGAATGTTACATATGTTTTATTTTATTTCTTATAAACAATATGTGTTCAGGAACCCACAAGGTCAGAAAAGGGCGTTAAATGCCATGGAACTAGAATTAGAGGCAGTTTTGAGCTGCCATGTGCATTCTGGGACTTAAACCTAGGCCATCTGTAAGAAAAGCAAATATTGTTAACCACTCAGCCATCTCTCTAGCCTAGATAAGCATATTTATTTTTCTTGTAATTCTTCCCTGTAGTAGTAACAAAGGGTTACACAATTGTCTGGAATGGAGTATCTTTATTTGGTTTATTTATTTGGGGATAAACTCACAATAAGAGTAGCAATTCCCAGTCCTCTGAACATGCTGGGAAATGAAATCAGCAGAAAAAGGGGCTGTACACTTTACATGTGCAGTTAAAGGACATGAGACCACACCCAAAGTGGACCAGCATCTTAAAGGCTATTGACTAAAGAAGTTCAAATAACACTTCCCCCTTTTGTCTAAATAAGAGGTTTCTAAGCCTAATACAAAACTATATACAATAAAAACAATATCAAGCACTATCCATGAATAAGAAAAGGCAAAAATATACATAAAAATTATAATTACAACCAGCATGAACAACATCAAACAAGAAACATATCCGAAATGTTTCAATAGTTTTCCTTTCCTAAGGAGTCTAAGTCTTACCTTAAAAATGTCTTGGCTATGTCATGAGAGGAAAGTAATTATGACTATCTATCCTTCAGCCCTATCAAAGGTCTGAGAATGAAAATAATATTACCTGAGTAAGCAGGAAATGCAATCAAGCAACTTCCAAAAGGTACAAGAAATGACAGAGACAATCAACTACCTGAGCAATCACCCATAGTCTCATCTGCAATGTTGGGGCAACCAACTTTTGCTAAGGCTTACAGTATCTGACTGACCATTTTCAGAGGCAGGAAAATTTGAAAAACTGTCTTACCCTGTCTTGACAAGATTTGGCAGTCATTTTGTTTGTATCTTGCTTTTACAGTTTAGACAACTGTGTGGTATAATTTTTGAAAGTTTCTGAATAGTCAGTGTCATTTTTCTGAAGTTCTTATTGGAAGTTATGACCAGAACACTGTAAGAAGGTCCATCAATTTTCTGTACCATTCAGTTCCACAGCCATTCAGTCCCAAATAAACACACAGAGGCTCATAACAATTATTAAGTATTTGACCTATTAGCACAGTCTTATTATTATTAACTAGCTTTTACAACTTAAATTAACCCATAATTCTTGTCTATGTTTAGTCACGTGGTAAATTTTATCAGTGAGGCATTGTCTGGCTTCCTCTGCATCTGGCTGGCGACTGGCTCTTCCCAAAATTCTCTTAGTCTGGTTGCCTTGCCTATAGTTCCTGCCTGGCTATTGGCCAATGAGCATTTTATTAAATCAATATGAGTGACAAAATTTATGGTTTATCATAGCGTTTCCCACAGCACTTCCCTATGTGAACAGGTTCTTACTAGGAAGCAAACTTGGATTCAGTTGTATGTCATATTACCCATAACAAGGAAAGAGAGCTTCCTGACGTTTGAATTCTAAACATACTACTTTCAGAGATTGAAATATAGTTTCTGCTCTTTTATCCATGTTTGAGGAATCCTTATTCTCCTTTGATGGACCATATTCATCTAAGAGGAACTTTGAGGAACACAGTTTCACTGGAATTTCCTCCACATACCCTCCACCCTACATTTCCTGCAAAGATACATTAATCTCAGTTTCTTGTCTGTATTTCTTTGCTTTCTGTTGGTGTGATATGTTTTGTATATGCTGCATTTGTTTAACTCTGTGAAGTTGTGTGTGTGTGTGTGTGTGTGTGTGTGTGTGTTTGCCTGTCTAAAACACCTGAGGTTCTAATAAGGAGCTGAATGGCCAATAGCAAGTCAGGAAAGGGGATAGGCAGAGTTATCAGGCAGAGAGAATAATTAGGAAGAGTAATTTGGGAAAGGAGGAAAAGCAAGAGAACAAGGAGAGGAGGATGTCAGGGGTCAGCCACCCAGCTACCAAGCAACCCAGTCAGCAACAGAGTACATGTGAAAGTAAGATTTCCTGAAGTAAGAGAAAGCCCCCAAAATAGACAGATTAGTATAAGATAAGAAAAACTGGCTCAAAACAAACCTAGCTAAGGCCAGGCATTTATAAGAAATAATAAGCCTCTGTGTGTTTTATTTGGGACTTGAGTGGCAGCCCCCCCACCCCAAAAAAGAGTAAAAAGTGTAAAAAAACAAACATCAACAGCTTTTCCTGGGAAAATGTGAGTAGATGCCTTTTGATCACAGAGAGGTCACCAGTGGCAGACCAAACAACAATTTCTCCCAAAACTAACAGGCTGAACCAATTTAACTAAAGTAATTTCGGGAGTTTTGGTGAGGAGCTTCTTACCAAAGCTTGGACAGTTTGTGGGCAGATACACCACTGAGCAAGAATCTTTTCCCAACAGAAACTGTTAGTCAATTTCTTAATTTCAAGGAAGGGAAGGGTCTAGTGAACCTACTAGTGAGACTTTCCATTAGGAAATATGAGTAGATTCTGTAATGTGAGAATCACGTACAGGTGATCACAGCTGGGTCAATTTCAGCACAGAAAGGACCATTCCACGTTTGAAGTACAGAGTTCATCAAGATCCAGGGATAAAGGAAAGGTGGTACATAGTGGCTAAGTAAGACCTCTAAGGAGAAATAAACTTCATAAACACATAAGCACCTAAGAGCATCGTAACAAAAATATTGAGATAAAAATTAATAAAAGAAAATAGATAACCAAAATTTAAAAAAAAATGTAAATTTATAGAGTTCAGCATACATCTGTAGACTAATAGTGGTTAAACTAAGAGGGTCAGTAGAAATATAGAATACTGAGCGCTACTTAAATACATTCAATATACTGAATTTATAAACAACCCCATAAAACAACAGAATTATTGTTCTCAGATAGCATGTAAAGCACATGCAGTGAGTCAAAGTTTCACCAATGTAGTCCATTTTACTCTTGAACAGTAATCAAGCAAAAGATTTTTATAGCTCAGTGCAACTGAAATAGCATTCAACATTAGAAAATGGAGAAATAGGAACTACCTGGGTGAAGGTAAATAGTTGTCTTAGTTAGGGTTTCTATTGCTGCTAGGAAACACCATGACCAACAAGCAAATTGAGGAGGAAGGGCATTATTTGGCTTACACTTACATTTCACTGTTAACCATCAGAGGAAGTCTGGATAGGAACTCAAACGGGGCAGAAACCTGGAGTCAGGAGCTGACGCAGAGGCCATGGAGAAGTGCTGCGTTATGATTTGCTTCTAATGGCTTGCTTCTACTTTCTTATGGAACCCAGAACCACCAGCCTAGGCATGGCCCCAACCACTAGTTTAAAAAACAAAATACAGCCTGATCATATAGAGGCATTAGCTTAATTGCAGTTCCCTTCTTTCATATAGCTTTAGCTTGTATCAAATTGATATAAAACTAGCTAGCATGCTCCCTTAGTTACTTTTCTCAGATGCATGTCAATAAGAAAATTTAAGACTCAAAAATATGAGCAAAATATGAATAGACACTGTACCAAATATGTTACTTAACTCAAAAGCACAATAAGATATTCTTATGCATTTAGTATTATAGTAAAAACAAAACATAAAACTGATTATAGATAATGCTGTCAGTAATGTTACATTAGTTTTCAATGGTTTTTATAACCATTGAAAACAAAATTGGTAACTCAAATAAGAAAACTTTATTACATACTATATCAGAAGTCAAATAACCAAAATCAAGAAGCCTTGAATGTTGCCTTCTCCTGAGGTCATTGGGAGAAGATCTGCTGCAGATCTTCTTGGGAATTTTAATTGTTTCTTTTTGTTTTTGTTTGTTTTTTTGATTTTTTTCTTTTTGTTTGTTTTTTTTTTTTTTTTTTTTTTTTCGAGACAGGATTTCTCTGTAGCTTTGGAACCTGTTCTGGAACTAGCTCTTGTTGACCAGGCTGGCCTTGAACTCACTGAGATTGCCTGCCTCTGACTCCTGAGTGCTGGGATTAAAAACACATGCCATCACCGCCTAGCCCCCCTCCCTAATTCTTAAGGTAGCATTTCCCCTCTCTATATCTCTTGGCCCATGTTTACACTTTGTATGTAAGCTAGGCACATGGAGTTAGGATCCATTCTAACATCATCATTTTAACTTGATTTTCTCTGTAAATGCCACCTGCAGGTAAGATTGCATTTTGAGGTACTCAGTATTAATTAGAATTAAATGTATGAATTTGTGAGAGGACCAACCAAGCACAGGTACTGAAGAATAGAATGTATGCTGAGAACTGGGGAAGATGTGGATTTATACAATCACTGAAAAGGATTTTTTATTACCATAAGGTATCTAAAATCCACATAATCCACAATGCCACTCCCCAAATTTGCTCAAAGGGATTAACAACTTTCAGGTTCAGTTGGTTCACTATGAACACTGAAATATACATATTTCCGTTTGTTCTTGGATGTCCAGAACCACAAGGAACAGCTGAATTAGATGGCAGAAAGCACATTCCTTTAGGTAAAGTTAGCTTTATGTGATCCAGCAGGTCTTATGTGCCCTCCACATTGCCCTTAGCCTGAGTCTGAGTCTGTGATGCTTCCATTCTTCAAGGAACTTTTCAGGGACTTGCAAACAGATAGGGAAACTTCAGGGCCACCTCACTAGGTGAAGGAACAAACAGGCACAGGGTACGGAATTAGAGTCAGAAATTCAGTATTTTTTCATAGTCAGTTTATTAGTTGAAAGTATTGTTTGAAGAAGTAGTTACAGGTGTAACTCTCTCTACCCAAATGTGTGTTAGTGAATTGTAAATATACCATTCCTAACTGCATGCTTGGGGAGGCTAGTAAAATTAATACTCCACCAATTATTAGTT
>NW_026067903.1:1533070-1534100 GCF_014885135.2 Alexandromys fortis | reverse complement strand
GAATCTGTGGGTTCTAGCAGAAATTAATAACTCTAGGTCTGATAAAGACTAATCAGAAAATGAACCAATCATCTTTATATGTTAGAAAATAAAAATAAGCTAAGGGAAATATAGAAATGGCAGGACACAGAATTCCACCTGAAATAGCTCAATGATAAAACCTCAAATACTTTGAAGAACATGTTACGGAATGTGATATTAAAATAGAACCCATTCTACAAAGGAAGAAACTAAATATCAAATAATCTATGCTAGCATAATGCCTGAATTAAAAGATTGATTGATGCCTCATATCAAAGAGGCCCTATTGCCAAATTTAACAAATGAATGAATAACAGAGATAATAACAGAAAGTAAATCTCAGGCTAGCCTCAGGAAGGAGAAGTTACTGTCAGGAGGGAGACCTGAACTTGGTGACAGGCTTCTAAATGATATAATGCGTAAAGAGAAAAGGATTAAGTTTGTAGAGAGGGAAGCAAGCAGGAGCTTCCTCATCACAATGAGCAAAGTTACTGTTCCTAATGAAAATTCATAGTTCTTACATTGCACTTTGACACACTATGAGAAGTATATAGGAAATAAGTTCTTCTCTCATAATACTGAAGGGTGGGTATGCACATAGAAGCACATTATCTATCTGTGTAATCATGTTAGGGTGGAAATCACAAATGCTTATTTTATATATTTGCCTTTAAACTTCATCAAGTCATTTATCACATGCACAGAAAACCATAAACACGTAGGATTGTACATCTTTTCTTCTGACACACTGAGCACATCCATTCGTGCCACTGCTGCAGCAAGAAGCTGCATATCAGCAGGATCTCAGCCGCCTCCCTGCAAAACATCACATACCATACAGGCCACAAATCACCCGTCATTTACCAATAAATAGCTGTGTCTATTCTGAACTCCATATAAAATGAAATTATGGAATTCATTTGTATCTACTGTTTGTTGCACAACATTATCAAGTTTTATTTATGTTGGAAAGAAAATATTTGAAGAAATTCTCTGTGTGTGTGTGTAT
>NW_026067903.1:1467947-1532980 GCF_014885135.2 Alexandromys fortis | reverse complement strand
TAGCTGTTAGGTAACTTTAGTGGTTATTAAATCATTATTCATTGATATAAGCAAAAAGCAGATAATATGTCTAGTGAAAGTAATTCACAGTTTCACAGAAAATGAGAAAATATCCCAGTGTAAGTTCAAGAACACACAGTATGAAGAAAACATGCAAAGACATATCTAGAAAATGGAAAGAATAACTTTAATGTACAGAAAGACTCAAGCTCATTCACATATCTCTTAGTGTGAACATTAAATGAAATTCTAATAAAGGCACATACTTCTGCATTTAAACAAGGAGATTGTCTGTTTTATCTTATAAAGGAAAGTAACCCTTTCAGATGTGAATATACAGCCTAAATTCCTAATAATAATACCTGCAGTCTTGGTATGTGGCTAAGGAGACCGACTAACAGAGAGAGAAGAGAGTTCAAAGTTATTCACAACTAAAAATATATATTCACCAACCTAGTGTCCATAAAATAATATCTTAAATCAGCTAAAATGTTTGTTTATTTAAATGGTATTAAAATACATGGAAAACCAAAATTGATAACATCAGGATATTTTTAATAGGTGTAAACCAAGATCAATTCTAAATGGATCAGAAAAAGAAAACATAAGTTAACAAGGGTATGAAAAGATTATATACAAGGCTCTTTATATTAAAAGTAGCAGTAGGCTGGAAAAATTCGAATATCCATTTATCAAACTGAATCATTGAACCAACTTGAAAATTCCAAATAATGGATTCTAGAATATTCTAAAAATATCAATGATAAGTATCACTAAGTGCTTGCTATTGAGCAATCTACAAGCTATACTAGTAAGTAAAATAATGGTACAGAAAAGTACCTCTGGTATGATAACATTTATCTAAGAAAAAAGACACATGAATAGATGATGGATGATAGGCACACAAATTATAAAGAGAAGATGCATAATTATATTTTCAAAAAATAAGCTTGGGAACAATGAAAACATTTTGAAGTAATTACTTGTGAAGAAAAAGATGTTCTTAGAATATGTCTCTGAACTATTTTATAAAGAGTTGACTTTGGAATCATTCAAATACTTAACTATAAAAGAAATTTTAGTTATAAAATACCCCTAAAAGTAAAGGAAAAGCAAATGAATATAAATGAGCTTTCAATTGGTGTCATACACATCAGAGAGGATCTATGTCAAGGAACTTTTAAATATAGTTATTAACTATATACCTCTCATGTCCCAGACACTGAAAATAAGATATGGGTCACAAAAGAGTTCCAAGTTTTTTTCTGACATAGAATTTATAATGTTGTTGGCCCATTGTTTCATTACTATAACTAATAGTAAGATAAGACAACTTAAGCAGAAGAACAGTTTACTAATTAACAGACATTTAATGACCTTTTTGGTAGAGATTTCAGCACATGGCCACAGAAAATGAGGGCAAACATTACATTTTTAATAGGCTCTCATAGAGACCGGAGGGGACAGTCATTGAAAAAGATCCTGGAGAAAGACCTAAACCACTTCAAAGGGTATACCTTATTGACCAATGGACCTACTTCTATGCCCCCACCTCTTAGAGGTTCACACACTGTCCCAAAATTACATTTAAATGACAACACAACACATTCAGATTCTCCCAACAAGACTGCGTGCTCTAAACATCCCAACACATCTCCAAACAGCACCACCACCGGAGACCAGGTATTAAATACTTGTGCCTATAGGGGACAATTCTCAATCACAATACTACACTGATTAATCTTTTTTTTTTTTTTTGTAAATGTTTCTCTAAGGAATTTGGTTATTGCTTCTAACATTAGTAATCACTACAACCAGAACTTAAGTAAATACTTCTAGATAATGATGCTCATACATCTGGATCAGTTTCTCACATTCATTTAATATTCCATTTCCAACTTTTTTGACTTTCTTTGCAATTTAACTATAAAAAGCACTAACCACCTAAGCAAAACATGCAAACATCCCCCTGTTGTGATGATTTTCACTCTCTATTCTCTAAGTCGCCTTTTCACGGTGCTGATATTGATTTTACGTTTCTTGTACCTTGGTACATTCCATTGGGAACAACCAGATTTTATTTAACTCTTTATGTTCCAGTTTTTTGAGAACTCTCATAAAAAGTGGAAAAAGTATTGCCTTTCCCTATCATGCCTGATTTTCCTCTTTGGTGAAGCAATCAATAATTAATGATTCAGTATGAAGTTATAACATATCATTGAGGTATTTTTAGTCTAATGTGATGGGATGGACAAGATTGCACAAACTCAAGCCAGACAAAATCCCAGCTTGGAGCACAGGAGATAGATAAGAAATCCCATAACTATCTAAGGAGCTACTGGGATTTGTTTGGTGCTGAGAGAGGAAAATTTACTATTTTTTAATGGTGTAGCACCTGGTATAGTCACCACACTCCAGGACATACCCTCTACCCAGGAATAGTCAGCTAACACAGGCCAGACCAGACTTGAAGGGAAGAGGGGGAAAGTAGGTGTGTGTGTGTGCGTGTGTGTGTGTGTGTGTGTGTGTGTGTGTGAGAGAGAGAGAGAGAGAGAGAGAGAGAGAGAGAGAGAGAGAGAGAGAGAGAGAGAGGAAGTTTGGAGCAATTGAGTGAGAGATAAATATGATCAGAGTATGTTGCATAAAATCCCGAAAGAACTAAAAACACTTACTGTGAAAGAATATTTTAAAAAAGGGTACCAGAAAGTCTGCTATGAAATGACTGGAAAAATGTCTATCTCAATGGGCATTTTAATGTAGAAGTGGAATATAGTAGGGTCTACCCCTTGTGAAAGAACTCCAGGTAAATACTAACTTCTGGGGGAATCAGGTTTAGCCTCTTCCAGGGATGAGCCCATATTGATTATCCAATGCAGAGAGCGCTGCCCTGAAATCAGATCCAAGCATCAAATTGTGTGTGTGTGTGTTTCTGTGTATGTAGATATTCAGATATACACACATGGCTGTAGCAACAATATTAAAGGAAATTATCAACTGAAGAGTGGTGGACCTAGGAGGGAGGTCTGAGGGAAGGTTGCTGAGAGAGGCGCAAGAGGCGAAAGAAACGGGAAAGTAATATGATCTTACTGCAACTAAAAACATTAAAATGTAAGTCAAATGCAAAACGTCTTAATTAAAAATGAATTCAACAAGTACATAAAAGGAGAGAATTTGATAAAAAAAAAAGAGTTATTCCAGAAATGATAACATGCATTGTCTGTTGTTTTTTCTGTTTGCTTTTTTTTCCTCTTTTTTTCCTCAAATAAAATAGATTCACACACCAGCTTAGACATTGTTTTTGCTGTGGCCTACATAATGGCTAAAATCAAGTCACTACTATCTCCCTCCTAGGCAAAATCCTTCTTACCCTCCCTCCTTTATATAAAGATTGGGTAAAAACTAGTTATTTTAATAATAAAGTGCTCATTGGATATTTTCATGACCTTGCTATTTAGAGATTTTAAAAAAAACTTAAAATACCACTTTTCTGATAGTGAAGCAAAACTAGCAATATCCAGTAGGCCAGCTTGCAGAAAAATTTGGGGTTTACAAATAAAGATCGTTTATGAGTATCTTTCTACTAACACTTCCCACAAAGTGTTTCGTTAGACAGCTTGGGAATTGGACTTACACTACCTCTGAAGCACACACTGTACACAGAATAGACAGTCTGCTGGACTTTGTTAATTTGCAACATAAGATGCCAGGTTGTTCATGATGCTCCATTAGTCAAATTGTTTATTACAAGACTTTTACAAATATTAACTGTGTGTTTTCTTGTGTGTGTAGAAAAATGTAAGTGGGGGAGAATTTCTGCATATCTTCAAATGCCCCAATTATTCCCTTTCTTGTCAAATAATATTTTAGAGGTGGCTATGAATCTTAATGACTTTGGATGACTTTAGCTAGCAACGCCCGAAATTCAATTTGGATCTCTTCCCGGGAACAAATACTATCAGTTCAAGCACAGTGAATAAAGGTTGATTGGGAATGACCGACAAGGAGTGAAAAGGCTTCTTTCATCTGATTGGTAATTGGCTTTGTTACTGAGAGTGACTATTGTGTATAGCCACAAAAGTTTCCAAATGTATTCTCTATTCAGAGATATTCCTTTTGCTCTTCACAATTACCTGTGGTCATTCTTCTTGCTACGATCTTACCCTAAAATGATAGTGAAAAATGAGCATTTGGGTGCTCTTAGCCATAAATCAACATTCTGGGGGCTCAACGAGTTTCCATTTATCTCTGATGTGCTGCATTTGAGGACTGGAGCATTTAACTGTGTTCTTAAGGACAGATTTTTCCCATGAACATGAGTGCTAGCGCTTAGACAGTGCAAATCACTAATCTGAATCTAAACTATCTATTAACTATTCAGATTCTTATTTCCCTCCATTTTTTTTCTTTCCTTCCTTCCTCCCTCCTTCCCTCCCTCCCACCCTTTCTTCTCTCTCTCTCCTTTTCTTCTTCCTTCTCCCTTTCTCTTCTCAAGGCCATAGTATGACTGCCAATGTTTTTTTTTTTTTAAAGCTTTGCCTAGAGTATTCTGTGGCTATCTGTATGAAGGCTTCAGCAATTATTTCACAGTGAGAAAATGAAGGTTAGATGAACCTTGACATCCACTCAGGGTATAATTCCCATCATCAGGATTTCTCTACTTTAGAAACGAAACAGTTAACCTAATCATCTCATTTTATTGCTAATTTAGAAAGGCTTTTCCTCCACTAAGTACACGCTCACTTTTCTAAACTTCACTGCTTATGACCTGAGCCTTTATTCATTGCGCCATTACCAACAGCTAATCCCTCTTACTTATTGATAATTGGACAAAACTGGACAACACGCCAACTCCTGAGCATTGCATGCCCCTGAGGCTTCTATTCAGTTATTCCCCCCAAACCACACTGCTTTCCAAGTTTGCTTCTTTTGTGGCCTTCAATGGGAAACAAGTGAGAGATTTTCTCATTGCTTAGGAATTTGGCCAATTCTAACCTTCCCTTGAACATTCTTCTTAGAAATAACATTTACAGTTTATATAGTTCATGCATCTTTCTTCCTACACTTCAGTGAATAGCCTGCAATTCTTGTTTACTGAAATAATTACTTTAGTGCATATATTTAAACTATAATTATACAATAAGCATTTCTTCCAGAACTTAGTTTATTTTGTGGATCAATGCAAATTTAAAGGAGAGCTACCCCAGTGTCTGGGACTCATGCAGATTTATCGCAGGATTAAGCCACAGGCACTACTTTCTATCTGCTTAATTAGTTCTTGAAATTATAGAAGTCTATGATTTGATACTAAATAGAAACCAATGCAATCCTTTCTTAAGGGGATAGCCCGTCAAAATTTAAATCTGTATTTCTACATACATGCGGAGTTTAGCAAGTCTTTTTTCTGTCTGTAAGCTTAATAAACATATTTAATGGCATCTGTCTGCTTGAAACAAGCCTTGGGGCATATGTTAGGAAGCAAGGACAAAGGCTTTGGCAACTGAATTATTATAGAATGAAATTAAATGCTTACAACCGGGTAGCATTCATAGATGTTCACAAAGAGAGGACAATGCAGTTCACACATTCATGGCTTGAATTTATGCCCTTCCCGATTCAATGGAACAGTGCTGGCTGCCTTTCCCACCTCCACACAGCTGCAGCAGAAGGAGAGCCCAGGAAGGCTCACCAGAGACTCTCTGCTTTGGCTCTCCCGTCGACCTCCTTCACAAAAATAAAATAAAAAAAAAAAAATCCCCCCAACATGACCGACCATGTTTTCTTAAAGCTTTTAACATACTTCACATGTTGCTTTCCCTAGAAGTCTGATATTAAAACACAGATGGGAAGCCACGCATTTTATTAAATTTAAGCACTTCTGTTTAGAAGGGATGGGAAAGGGGCCAAAACGTGGATTGAAATGACACTCAGAGTTAAAAAATTGGCCATTTAAGGAAGTTAACTGACTCAAGTCACAGAAGGGGGGGGGTAGCAGAATAAAAATGAAAGGGCAGACATGTGAAGTTGTCTGCAGAGTTGGAGGAGGATTCAGTCAGACTTGATGCCATACCTCTGATCCCAGTTCCTGGGGCTGAGGAAGGATGATAAAGCAAGGCAGCCTGAGTCTGCGCGCTGAAAACTCTTCTGGAGGAAACAAAACTGAGGCTGCAGCTTGCTGGGAGAAAATCGGCTTAGCGTGTTCAAGGCCTTGATTTGATCCCTAGTCTGACAGTCGAAAACCACTTAAATATCTCTCTATCTAAGTATATTTGTTAAATCATCAAAACTGAACTTCCCTGGAAATTAGATATTCCCAGAGAGTTGTCTTTGCAACCATCTTATCAGCACAGATGTAGGATTAATCAGTTTCTCATGGTTGTAACGGAATTCACCAACAAAGGTAACTTAGGACAGAAAAAGCTGTTTTATTGGCAGAGGTCAGGAATTCCAGTCCTTCGTGGGAAATTCGTGGTGAAGGTATATTCTTTTTTTTTTTTTTTTTTTTTTTTTTTTGAGTCTAGGACCCCAGGCCATGGAATGGTACCACCCACATTTAGGGTAGGACTTCCTCGTGATTTAACCTAATCTAGATAATCCCTTAGAGAAATGCCCAAAAAGCATGGATTTGTTTTCGTGGTGATTCTAAATTTCATCAAGATAAAACATTACAGATATCAATTAATTTATTTATTCAGCTACCTACCAAACATAATCTCCACCTTGATCGGTTTTGGGGGCAGTTAGCTTTCTTTCACACAACGTGGTAAAGATATTTCCGGTGTCCATTGCTGAACGCCTCCAGGTGACAGAGGGAGAGCATTTCGGAAGGGTGGCTGGCTATCTTCCTCCAGAAGGAAGAGCAAGAGGCTGAGCCCTCCAGCACCAGGCCTTCCGACCAAGTTTCTGCCTTGGAGACTGACAGCCCTCCAGCACCAGGCCTTCCGACCAAGTTTCTGCCTTGGAGACTGACTCGCTAATGTTTAAAGGTTTTGTTCTATGTAGCCTGTTAGTTTGTCTGCTGTTCTTCCACATGATAGCATGAGATACCTTACAGGAATTAGCAAAACAGTTTTCTTATATTTATGTTTGCTCATTGTTTGTTGGTTTTCTGTCCGTTTTGGAGACAGAATTTGGTTGTATAACCCATAATAGTCCAAATCCTTCTGCATAGTCTCAGCTTTCTTCTCATGTTTCAATTTCCTGAGCCTGAAGGTTGCATGTCGCATGCCCTCAGATCTGTCTTAAATAATATGATATGTTTTGAAGCTATAAAGAAAAGCCTTAGGTGATGAAAATAAAACCAACAAAAACCCATGTGACATTCTATGTGTGAGCCTCCCAAATTGAGTTTTTTTAACCTACGTTCTGATAATAAGAAGGAGACATTTGAATGTGAAAAGGCATAGCCTAGCATGCAAAGATTTTTTTGTTCCATCCCTGCAACATTCTGCCCCATGTATACAAGATGCATATGAAAAATGATACTTGATATATGTATTAGAACCATATCTGCTGTATGAATTTTCTCTGCGGCTATTTTGGTTGGTACTCCCTGATTCTTCATACTTCCCAAACAGGTCTGTTTGTTCCTTATATATCTGCCTTATTTAGGCTAGAAGCAACACTCAGTTCACTGAGTACATTGTTACCTCACAATAGGGTGCTGCTCAAAATGGTAGGCACCTGCAAGCCTGTATGGAGAGACTAGTGTTGTCGGAGGTTACCGTGTCTGACAATTCTGAGGGCCACTTCAAACTGCTACATTCATCTGAAACATATTAAAAGTAAAAAAAAAAAAAAATAAATTACTCCACAGAAGAATTATTGCTTGTAAAAAAAAAACTAACAAAGGTAGCCGTAAAAAGTAGCTTTCACTGAAAACTTTTTGCAACATAATTTGATTTTTTTCTGTTTTTCTTTTTTTCTTTACTTTTTGAGAGAGAGAGAGAGAGAGAGAGAGAGAGAGAGAGAGAGAGAGAGAGAGTGAGAGACATGGAGAGAGCTACTGCATAGCTCTGACTGTCCTAGAACTAACTATGTAGACCAGACTGGTCTTGAACTCACAGAGATCCACCTGCCTCGCCTCCCAAGGGTTGGGATTAAATGTGTGAACCACGATACCTGGTAGCATTTACATTCCTAATGGTTGTGAAATCGATAACTTGTGACCCTAACAGTTACGGTAGATTTGGTGTTCTATCATTGGCCCCATCACCTCACCTACACTTCCTTAACTCTCCCTACTGCAACTGCCTGTCTGGAATCTCTGGGATTCTGGTCCTTCCTGATCCAAAGATTGCTTAGCATAACAGTGATGCTCTGAGTGTTCTGAATACTTGCTATCATTTCACGATTACACTGTCGTTTATTTAGGAGAAATGTAGCTCTGTTTGCTTTGGAGATCGGATCCTTTCTGACTTCTAAGCTATGCCAAATTATTACTATTACTTTCTAAACATGAATTGTGGAGAAAACAGCATTTACCTTTGGATTTGTATTAATTACATTAGAGACACAGTGTTACTTCCCATTCTATGTAGCAGATTGCATGCGTGTGTGCCTGTATGTGCTTGATGCTAGAGAGCATTCCAAGACCTTCTGCTAGCTGCACACACACACACACACACACACACACACACACTCTACCACACACACACACACACACACACACTCTACCACACACACACACACACACACACTCTTTTTCACACACACACACACACACACACTCTACCGTTGAGTTATGCTCTTAGCAGCCGTTTTCATTGACTGAGAAAGCTGTGCAATGCTTTGCTTCAGCCTGGACTCTGCTTTCTTAATAGATTCCATTTGTTTCCAGCTATCCCTTAAGAATGTGGGTATCTCAGATCTTGTATAGTAAGGGCCTGTCAAGGCAGTCCAAACCAACAGCAGCACGCACGCTACAAACGAAAGTTTGTCTTCAGAGGAAAGCCAGATGATAATAATAATGCACTGATACATTTTACTCATCAATAAGTATCAAATCTGAAGAAGATATCAATGGAGTCCTTCTAGCTCAGATTTCCCTCATTTCATGACAGAAATTAAACAAATCACCACTTTAAAGATGATTATTAAGAACGTGTGTGGTATTTTTCATGGATATGCATAGAGTATGCATGTGTGTATATAGATTTATACACCTGAACGGCCAGAGGTTGATATCACATGCTTTCCTCGATCATTCTTTATTTACGGAGGCAGGGTCTCTTCTTGAAAGTGGAGCTCCCATATTCAATTAGTCTTCCAGCCCAGTTTGTCTCTGTCTCTATTTCCTAGTGCTGGGATGTATTCCGACTGCCATGCCCATCTTTTAAGTGAGCCATGGTGATGCAGTCTTCCGTCTTAATGCCTGCATGGCAAATACGTTATCACTGAACCATTTGCCAAGTCCCCTGAATTTTCTTTTTCTTTTTTTTTTTAAATATAATTTTTTTATTGAAAAAAAAAAAGATTTCCGCCTCCTCCCCGCCTCCCATTTCCCTCCCCGTCTCCCTTTTCCCCCCTCCTCCCTCTCCTCTCCCCCTACCCCTCACTCCTCTCCCCCTCCCTCTCCAGTCTGAGGGGCAGTCAGGGTTCCCTGCCCTGTGGAAAGTCCAAAGTCCTCCCCGCTCCATCTTGGTCTAGGAAGGTGGACATCCAAACTGGCTAGGCTCCCACAAAGCCAGAACATGAAGTAGGATCAAAACCCAGTGGCATTGTCCTTGGCTTCTCAGTTGGCCCTCATTGTCCGCCATATTCAGAGAGTCCGGTTTTATCCCATGGTTTTTCAGTCGTAGTCCAGCTGGCCTTGGTGAGCTCACAATAGATCAGCCCCACTGTCTTTGTGGGTGGGTGCACCCCTTGTGGTCCTGACTTCTTTGCTCATATTTTCCCTCCTTCTGCTCCTCCTTGGGACCCCTGAATTTTCTTAAAGGCCTATTTATTGCTAACCTTTTAATTAACATGATTCCTAGTCAGGGAGCTCCTAGTTCTAAAAATTATATAAATATCAGTCTCACCTTTTTTTTTTTTTAAATTCCATATCAGACTTACCTCAGCGTTATTGCAAGGCCTAAGGGAAGGGCTTGTGGGGAATCCCACAGAACTCTAGGATGTTATCTTAATCAGCCTTGCACTTATAATATCGATAATTTCCATATCCCTAATTTCAACAATGAGTTTCAGTTTCTAAACCAGATTTCTTTACCCTTTTATACATATATCTGTCACTATCATGGCCAGGAGGAAAGTCGAAATAAGCATTGCTTTTACCTGACGAAGTCCAAAGTTCTACGTTATGCGAGTCCTTCATTAGTGTGAGCAAACCCTCATGGGTCTCATTTACAGTGGGCTTCCTCCAACCATCCAGACACCTGCACCTCAAGCTGTGGGAATGTAACAGTTAATCTGTACTATCCCTCAGCCATCTCAACCTGACCAAAAGAGACCCAATAAAAAATAATCACAATGACCAAATTCTGTAAAAATGTCAGAACTGAATGTGTCTGCTTCAACAAAGGTTATATCGGGAAGTTTAATAATCAAAGATTATTTGTAATATGCTTACAAAACTATTTGAAATATGACAGGTTGTTTCATCTTTGAACAAGCAAAGAAGGATCGATAGTTTCATTTTTGGAAAAGGAAGAGGTATTCGCTGTGGAGAACATGCATGCATTTGGTTGAGGTGGGAGGAAGTGAAGTAAAATTGCTCCCAGAGAAGCTCTATGTTTGAGGCAGGAGAGTGCCAATAAACCCGGTCAAGCAGCAAGCCGAGGCAAAGCAGCTTGAGAAAGGGGTCCTAAACACAGGAGGGAAAGTGTTAAAGACGTAATCCCGTTTAAAGCGGGTTGCAGAGCTCCTATTAAAAATGGCAGTCCTATAAATGTTCTAGTATTGTCAGGAATGTTCTGTTGGATGACACGATGCCGTGATTTGTACACACAGCGGAGCAGAGTTGATGGGTGAATGAAATGATCCATAACCCTCTTTGACACATTTAGAGCAGTTCAGCTGCACACAGAGAACCGTCCATCACTTGCACCCTTCTGTGAGCGCTGGCTTTACCAAGTGTTTCAATGAAATATGTGCAACTTCCCATTTAAATTAGTACCACATGAACCATGAAGAACACCACAGGTATCTGTTGTAGCACCGGCCTAATGTAAAAGTGGCCTGTCTTGTAATGCTCTAACGCGAAAGACATACACCCGTTCATCTGTAACATATTAAAACCAGAAGAAATAAATTACTCCAGAGATGAAGAATTATTGCCAGTGAAGAAAATGTGCAAAGGTAGCCCTAAAAAGCAGCTTTTACTCAAAAATTATCTCAACCACATTTGAATCCTTAATGCATATTAATCTGAGAACTTGCAACTATGAATCATCCTTTTTTTACAAAGAAAATGTGGGAAATGTGCCTAGAACTTTTAGCAGAGCTTTGTTTCACTCCGCCACTCGGGTGTTAGCCTTGGCATTGAGAAAAGGCTGACTGTGTTAGGTTGAAAGCAGTGATTCAGAGAGACCAACAAAGGCAGGCAACAAGGAAGGTCATCGTGCGTTAACGGGTGTTGTTTCTTGTGTTTGTTTCCTAGCACGACATAATCAGAGTAAGATTAACTGCAGCTCTCACAACCAAGCAAAGTTAGGAAAGAGGATGCTGTTTGAAGAACACACTAATGAATGGATTGTCTTCTTCACTGAAATGCATGGGGCTTAAGTGTTTCTTGAGAATCCTAAATATAATCCCAGGATAAAGAGTATGCTTTTCAAAGAAACACTAATGGTCATAATTTAGCTAAAGTCCCTTCCCTGGAACATTAAGTGCTTATGCATAAAGAGTAACAGAAGTCTCTTTATTAACCTGTTTGACGCCCTCCCTCAGGCCAGTCCCAGAAAGAGAACTAACTGGCCTATGAACTTTGCAGTTTCTGAAACACTTTTACAAGGATGTCCCTATTTGATTCTCCTATTAAATCCATCTGGTAGGTGGGGCAATCCTCATCATTTCATTTGTAAATGAGGAGACTAAGTTGCAGAGGGATGAAGTGACCTGTCCCAACTCAGGATGAGACAGGGAGAAGCTGAAAGTTAGGATGTGATTTGCCTCTCTACTGGACACAGCCACCCAGGTAACAGAAATCAGGCAGACAAACCCAAGCCAGAGTTTGTCTCCGCTGCCCTCTTCCTAATGGCAAACCTCTCCCATTTCACTTTCAAATAGTTTATACTGTGGAGGGACATATTTTCAAAGGGCATCTGATTATAATCACAAATAGGATATTTTGACAAAGAAAATATTATTTTGGCATTTTTCTTAAAATTGTGCTATGTGTAATGTGAAACCATTATATGCTAGGAGCAGCTGAGTAGTCTCATGTAAAAATCATGGCTTTTTATGCTTGATAGGTTTCCATATTATTGGACTTATTACAGATCTGGGGCACAAGACATGCATGGGGTAAGATGCACGCTGAGCTCTTGGAATTCACCGAGAGGCTTTGGAAATGGCTATCAGTTCATCATGAGAGCTTGGCCAATAGATTCCCAGTGTGTTCATACGGTATGACACCAAAGCTTTTTCTTTCTGGAAACTCACATTAATCGACTTAAAACTGCTGCTGATATTAAACCCACCGCCTGATTGTGCAACAATATTTTTGAACATACCACTTTGCACTGTATTTATCTTCTTGGACACTTAAATCTAAATGAAATATAATTATAAGTAGTAATTTATCCAAAATGCCACTTGAGAGTTGAGTTTCACCTATTAAATAAAACTCTTGTCATGGGGGAATCCAAAGTCTTACTCACAAGCTGTAACATTTTGCTTGAAGGCATCTCAATAATCAAAGTAATGGAAAATACAATTTCTACCCCAATCATTTTTCAAGAGTCATGAAATAAAGAGTTTCATATATAGGGATAAACACACCAAGGGGAATTCTATACTTAATCCAATACTTGTTATTCAGGCCTCTCCAAAGTGGTCTGTACCCAATAATTACACGTTGCCACATAGTGCGATTCAGTGAAGTAGAATCAGGCAGTTGAGTATATGTCTTATTAGAGTCACTGCTCATGCTAAGGCGCATTCATAGAAGAACTTTACTATCCACATGTATTAGGAAGCATTTTAGAGAGAAATGTACTGTTTCTTGACCTTCCTGCTATATCACGTCCTGTTTATAAATCACAGAGAAAAGAGAAGCACATTACAGGAGAATGCAAAGAGGGGATTGATGGGTTCTCCACTCTGGGTGGAAAGCTTTGGGACAGTCAGAAGGAAAAATGATGGGTAGTCTAATGAAGGAACTTACTCCTGGGGGAAGGAAAAGGATTGCTAAACAAGGGACGATGGAGAGTACTCTAAAATGTAGAACATAGTGTGACGTTAAGATCTGGGATCTCCATCCCACTAACACTGACATAGGTCTTCTGAAAAGTCTGCATTTCCAAGACAGAGAGAGGGAGAAAGATGGGGAGGAAGGGAATTGAAGAGAGAGCCTAGGTTTGATGAATATCACTTTCTTCATAATAAGACTTATTTTTACTGTGCTTGACTTTATGGTAATGAAGTGGTCCTTGGTCAGCGCCTAGGTAACTAGAGTGAAACCAATTGCAAGTTGTATGTAATCTCTACGACCAACCTCAAAGGAGCGGAAATCCGAGGTAACAGAACATATCTACACGTTGAAACCTCCAGGGAGGCAGATATTCAGTGGTACTGGAGAACGCCAAGGTTGGTGAATATACCCAAAGTGTCATGTGTCCAAAGGAATCTTTGGGTCTCTGATAACACCTTTCCCTCGTGAGTCCCTTACATATTACTGCTCATGGGTTGCATCTGTCATAGTAAACAGGCAATAAAGAAAAAATGAAGAACCTTCCTTAGGCCTTTGGATTGTTCTAGCTAACTGAAGAAACTATGGAAACTCCTGGCTTCATATTCAGTCCAGAGAGATAAGGAACTTCACACTTGCACTGTGAGTCTAAACCAGTCTGATGTGTGGGGCCTGAAGCAACTACTTGTCAGTATCTGCACCAACCTGATTGTAGAACATGTGGTTGGTATCAGGAGGGCTGAAGGCCTGAGCTGTATGAGAAAAACCCCACACAAAGGTTGTACCACCACTGCAGCCACTAAACCTTATGAAACTGGTAGTGGAGATACAATATAGAACCGCCCATCTTTGAAATAGGTACTTGCATTAACCAGGACAGCATGGGATTTCCTGCCCAAGTTAAATGATTGCTTCTCTCCTCTTTCCTCATTACTGCTCCCATTACTAGGAGAGCAATTGCCAACTTGATAGGCTGCCTTAAAAGCACCCAGCTCTTCCATTCCAAGCTTGTGCCTTTCTGGAAGAGAGGTTCATTTTATTACCAGAATGCAAACTGAACCATACAAAGTGGATGTGGATGTTGTCTTGATTTGTGTATGTGTGTAAACACATATGTGTACATGTGTATATGTGAGCAAGTGCAAACTCATTCACAAAGATATAGAGGAATAGTGCTTCCTATGTAAGGTCTGACTCCCAGGCATCTATCTGAGGGCAAGAAAAAGAAGTGATCCATTATTAAAATTGTAAGCAACTTACTGAAAATAATCACTTCAAGGGGATGTTTAGATCTAGAACTACAATGTGATATTTCTGTTGAGAGAGTTTGGACTCCGTCTGTGTTTCTTTGCCTGGAGTCTACACATATCCACAGCATCCCATTTTCCTCCCAGCTCCAATTATCACCAGCCAGTTACTACAAAATAATTGTCAAATGGTCTCTTAACTCTAGGCTGGTTATTCATGTATTTTTGTTCCCTCCTGTTCCCTTCTCAATTACACTGCCCACACCTCATTAGCTTCCTAGATCTTCTCCCAAGGAGACCAACGGGAGCCACAGGAATCCTCAGATTCCATTCTCTAAGTGTCTCTCTGCTCCTCTCCTTTTCTGATTAAATTTCTTGGCAATACCAAGTTAGGATTACACTCTAGCTAGTTTCTCTCTAGCTCTGGCTTTTCATGCCTTCTCTTTCCCAATCCATGATGTTCTTATTTTCCTTCTGATCCTGCTTCCTAGGGTCCATCCTTCTATGCAACTTTGGAATAAAGAAGATTCTTACAAGGCCGTAGTTTTATCTAGTTCTCTCACATCTGCTTTTCCTCATTTCTGTTTGGGGATCCTTCTCTCACTCCATTTGCGACCTCCCTTCATCTTGGACTAGATCACCCCTTTATTCCAATCAGCCCATCATCCACTCTGTCTTGTTTTTGGTTACTTTCTCTGGTATCGCTTTGGATATTCACAGGCAACTGTCACTGCCTTGACAACATCTTTTACATGGTTGGACCACCAAGCATTGATCTGTATCTATATAAAGGCTCACAAAAGCAGACAGGAGAGATTCAGTTGTGTTTCTCACTGGCTTTTAAATTGATCAGTCACGTTAGTCCCTGGAATTTTCTTTTTCAGAAGCTATTTCAAAATTCAGTTTACTGTTCTCATGAAAGAGACAGCTGCTGTAAGTGATGTGGAGTCTGTAAGAGAAAATTCTAGTATTTTTTTTCTGCTGCTGCAGAAGTAGAGATCTGAAGAGAAAAGGGAAAAAAATCTCAACTTAGGTCTGGGAATTTCTTTTTCATTCTGGCATAGACTAAGTTTCTTTTTAACTTCTTGTATATGCACATGAGTGTATGTCGATGTGTTTGTAATATTTTGTGTGGGGGTTTTTGTTTCACACATGTTTGAAAGCCCCAGAGTCCTTGCTGTGGTTAGCTTTGGCAGAAGTTGCTTTGGTTGTGTGGGGAGAGAATTTGCTCATCTTCCCCAAACCCTTCACTTGTGTGCCAATATTTGATATCCCTTCTTCTGCCTTGTTTATTTTGTTTGTGGTAAATTATTCTTTTGGCAATGAGCCCTCGAAACAGACTTCATTGATACAAAAAACACTCTGTTTGATCTGGCCAGCAGAAAAAGAAAAAGGACATAAAATTCCTGTTGGTGCTTGGGGGTGGGGGAGAATCCAGTAAAAGGCTTATTTCAAATAATGAGATTCATAACTCCACCACTGATACGTATTCAGTATGCTTGGCGACTTCATCCCAATTTGTTTAAAACTAAGTGATGACCAAAAAAATAAAATAATAAAATAAAAAAATGAGAGCAGCAAAGATGCACTGTGGTTATATTCCTCGAGTTATTTGGGCTGGCACTATGAGCACAAACAGTATTCCGTAGAAATTTATCTGCTCAACAGAGATGGTAAGTCCCCTGGGAAACTTTGTCTGCACTGTGGGTAGAAGAACTATCTTAGAAATGAACCCAAAGCAGTGCAATGCAGTTGATGGACATGATACAAAATTTCAGTGAGGAGGATCAGTTGGAATAGTCATTTAAAATGCGGGATAAAGGAAAATATTGCCTGCGGCAAGGATTTCACATACTTGAATAAGGAATTTCCAAGGATCAAAATCAAGCGATCATTTTGCTTTAATGAAACAGCCAAGCTTGTAATGAGACTGTCCTCTGGCTTTCTAACTGTAGTGTGGAAATAAGTAACAACAACTCTGGTATATCAACTCAGCCAAAGAGATTGTCAGAAATCCCAGGTCAACTCCAGTGGGACATAATCTAAATCTCTTCCCTGTTCAAAATTGACATTTCAGAAAGAGAGTATTTTTTTTTTGCTTACCAATATAGCAATAAAGAAAATTGTATATATTAAGAATTTGAAGCTTAAGGTTTAGTGTGAAACTGATGGACTTTAAATAGTCTTTTTAATTTTGATAACTCATGGCAAAATGAATTAATGAGAAAGAATGGACTAGTTTGAATATCAATACATATAAGTCATTCATAGTTCTTTTTAGAATATGTATACACATGTAAACTTTCACTTGTATTTTTACAATTGTATAAACTCGGATTTACCTCTGTGTGGATAACCAAAAACTCACTGATATGTTGATATGCAATATTATTAAACATTTTGGCATTTGTGACTTTTAAACTTAAGTGTGGGAAAAATAAATTTCATAGAGTTAAAATTCCATTATATTCCAAGAAGGTAGAAGAATAGATGTGTAGAATATAAAGAGACCATCAATCTTGGATAAAAAAAAATTCTCTACTATATAACACACACACACACACACACACACACACTTTCCTCAAGAGAGCTAGAATGAAAATTTGACGACCTGATAGCAGGTTAAAGATAGGTCAGGCTACATAGATTTCTGTTTTCAAATGAAATTATTTATAGAAATTAGTTTATCAGAAGCTTACAAATCTAGTGACAAATAAGATTTCTACTCTGCCTTGTGTTGTTCAGGAAGCAGCTGGAAATAACGATAGAGAGCAAGACTTATGGGAATCAATTCAGAAATTATAATTGAGGTTCGGACTGACGAAATCAGGCTGCGTTTGACCCTCTTCTCTCCCAGCCTTGTGCTGGTTTTGAGAATCATATTCCAAATCACTGGCAAAAGAGCACAGGGACAAAGTTACAAAGGGAATCCTCCCCATCTTTGGTTATTATCTCTTATTAGCAAGAGCTCTTCTGGGTCAGGGACTATTTGCAGGGCCACTCTCGAAGGTCATATTCTCTATTGCAAAATTGTATTTAGAGGCATATACTTTCATTTGATTATTTTCTCATTATAAGTATTTTATTTTATGTATTTTTTGACAAAGCCATGTGCTTACAGTCTATCTTGGTTCTCCTGAATCCCAGGTTTTCCCTCCTACTTCCTTAAGATACCTGTCTTCTCCAAGTTCTCTTCCCACCATCCTGTCTTTTTCTATACTAAAAAAAAAAAAAAAGGAAAAACGCTGAGCCCAGTTAATACCACCTGCTGTTTGGTTGATAGATCTTGCTGGCTCGGTCCTGTGCTGATAACCTTGGCTACAGTGGGCTCATGAGTGCAAGACCCACGTCATGTCTAGAAGACAGCATTTCATACCCCTGTTCCCCACCTCTGACCCCTGCTTTCTTTCTGCCTTTTCTTCTGGATGCTCCCAATACTTGCTAGTCTTTTTTCAACTTGACCCAACCAAAGCCTTTTTAGAAGAGGAAACCTCAATTTAGGAAATTCATCTATAAGATCGGTTTGAAAGCAAGTCTACGGTGCCTTCTCTTACTTGCTGACTGATATGAAAGGGCCCAGCTTACTCCTGGGCTTTTGGTCCTGGATCCTATGAGAAAGAAAGGTGAGGAAGCCTGAAGTAAGTCACTAAGCATCACTCCTCTATGGCTTCTGCATCATTTCCTGAATCCAGGGGGCTACTTTGAGTTCTTGCCCTGACATCCCTGGATACTAGACTCTAAGCTATAAGATGAAATAAACCCTTTCCTCCACAAGTTGCCTACAGGCATACTGTTAAATTCTTCACAGACATAAAAACTCTAATGAAAACAGAAATTGGTACCATGTTGTAGGGCATTGCTGCAGCATACTTGGCCATGTGTTTAGCGCGGGATGATGGAAGAATTGGGGACTAGAAAAGCCATTAAGTTTTGAAAGCCAGGTAAGCTGGAATAAAAACTGGAGGATAATGTGTGAATAAGACTGATAATTGAGGCCTAGCTTGTGAAGTTCCAGAGGGAAGTTTGCGTGTTCCTCAAAGACTCTCATTTGATGCTTTGAATTAAGAATCTGCAGTTAAGTTTGACTAGGGTTGAAGAATTAGCAGTGATTAACTAGATACTTACAGCAGTAAAGTAAAATCTTTGCTTTAATGGTATAGTTGATATTTGTTGCCATGACCCGAGAAATTAGCAGTAATTAAGAAGAGACCAGCACCCTTGAGGATCATAAACCTAAGACTGTTTCCTCAGGTTCAGTATATAAAAGTTGTGATCCAGAATAGGCCAAGGTTTTATTTCACACAGGAAGCCAATTTTGTTAGTGTAAAAGAGTCTCCCGGACAGTACGAGTTCTTGCAGGCATGGAGGAGACAGAGAGTGGCCAAAGTCTGGTACTTTGTGAGACCGGTTGGAGTCCCTGAAGAGAGATAGGGATAGGCTGCTAGCCCTCACTTGCAATTGAAGCTTCAAGATTAAAGAAGTCATAGAAGGAATTGAAGGCTTGGAATCAAATGTTAGGGTCAGATTCTCTAAACAGAGCCTGGGAAGGGGCTATGGTGAAGGTTTAGCCCAGCTGCAGTTATTAGCCAGCCCTAAGCATTCTGAAGATGCTGATATCAGATAGCTGCCAAAGACAGCAGCAGCTGTGGAGTGTTGCCAGCCTGCGCTCATAAGACAAGCTCGATATGCTGTAGATGGCTGTTCAAGACCTTTGGAGAAGAATAGAAGATCATAGGTGAGTCCCAGATGTTAATCAGTTACATTTATACACTGTTGCAGTTTGGTTTTGCATTGACTTGATTGTTGTCTGAGCCCTGATGCTCCTTTCTTGAAGTAAGAAAATACATACCTTATTTCTGATTTTATAGGAGCCCATAGTTGAGAGATTTTGGAGTTTTAGAGAGACTACAATTTTAGTGTGGCTTTGGATATGTTTATGAGAGTTCGGGTATTTTCAAAAGACTGACCTTTTACAGTTCACAATTTTAAGGACACTTTTAAAGTTTTGAATATGTTTTATATTGTGAAATTGATATTAATGACATCATGGGAAAAGAAGAGAGACTTTAAGGCTTAACAGTGATGTTTTTGTATGTCAACTTGACAGGGGTCAATTGTGTTTTATGCTAACTTTACCAAGCTATAGTTATTTTAAAAGAGTGAACCTCAATTGAGATAATGTTCCCACCAATTTGGCCTATGGGAAATCCTGTGGTTCTGTCTCCTGATGGCTGATTTATGTGGAAGGGCCCAGTTCACTGTTGGTGATGCTACCCTTTGGATGTTGACTGTGAGTGATATAAGAAAGACAGGAGGAGCAGGACAATAAGCAGCACTCATTGGTCACCTCTGCATCACTTCCTGCCTCAAGGTGCTGCCATGGTTACCCTGGATACTGAACTACAAGTTTAAGATGAAATAAACCCTTTACTCCCCAGGTTGCTTATGGTCGTGGAGGATATTCACAGCATTAGAAGCCCTAACTAAGAAATTTCTCTAGCCTTGGGGCTAAGGAAGCTAGGATAAAGCTTTATGCAGGACTTGAGCACACCACCATTACTTACTCTCAGCAACTTGGCCATCGGGGTCTGACTTTTGGCACGAAGTGCTATCTATTGTAGAAACAAATTCCTATGGACAAAATCGAGAGTTGCATGAGTCTATGGAATATATTAACAATACACAGGAGGTTGTTGAACTAAATATCCACTTAGCAAGACAGCAACAGTAGGTCTTCCCCCAGAACCTATGACCTCCCAAGACAAGTCGGGGGCTTTTGACCAGGTATAAAGTACCACACATAAAACCTCCTGTGGAGTAGGCTTGATCATGTTTGTTTCTCTATTGCTGTGATAAAACACAAAGCAAAGCAAAAAAAAAAAAAAAAAAAAAAATTAAAAAAAAAACCACTTTGAGGCTGAGATGTCTTGATCAGAATCTACCCCTGAGGGAAGGGCAAGGCAAGAGTTCAAACAGGAGCAGAGACAGGAACCTGGAAGTAAGAACTGAGACAGAGGCTATAGAGGAATGCTACTCATTACCTTTCTCCTCATGGTTTGTCTAGCTTCCTTTTTGTACATCACCCAGGGACAACTGTCCAGAAGTGTCACTACCCACAGTGACTGGATCTTACCACATCAGTCATTATTCAAGAAAATGTCGCTACAAACATGCCTACAGGTCAGTCACATGGAAGCATTTTCTCAGTCGAAATCCCTCCCCCAGATGACTCTAGCTTGTATCAGGTAAACAGAATGAACCAATATTCATGATGGAGGTGGATCTTGTATCTTATCTGTTGCTTTCATTGGTTAATAATAAAGAAACTGCCTTGGCCTTCATAGGACAGAAAATTAGGTAGGTGTAGTAAACAGAAGAGAATGCTGGGAAAAAGAAGCTGAGTCGAGGAGTCGCCATGGTTCTCCCACTCCAGACAGACGCAGGTTAAGATCCTCCCTGGTAAGCCACCTCGTGGGCTACACAGAATATTAGAAATGGGTTAGATTAATATGTAAGAGCTAGCCAATAAGAGGCTACAGATAACGGGCCAGGCAGTGTTTAAAAGAATACAGTTTCTGTGTAATTATTTCGGGCATAAGCTAGCCATGAGGGTGGCCGGGTGCCAGGGACGCAGCCTCGCCGCCCCTATTTCAACATATTCAAGCCAAAATGAACCTCAAATTCAGTAGGTTATCAGCTATTAATTCCTATAATAGTCATCACTGTTGTCCCAGTAGGTACAACTTGTAAATACCATCTTCCCCTAGTGGCCTGCACCATATCTATAAACACTGTATCTAGTCAGCAGGCAAGAAGTTTACAGGTCAATTCCAAGCTTCATTTCTCTGTCTTGTAAGCAAGGGCCAGTTGTATTGGGTAACCAAGAGCAATGGCAATATTAGACGCAAATCATTTTAAATTGTGGACATAGTATAAAATACTGAATGTTTCACTTAAACTCCATTTAAAGGAAAAAAGCAACTAACTGAAGATTAATGAATATGTAATGTGTAAAACTTATTCTCGCAACACTTCAAAACTTATTGTTTTGTGATTCTATGCTTGTCGTTTGCTAGAGAAATGCCATTTTGTTTTGGCTTCCTTATTTGAAATAGCGAAATTCAATTGAACAACTGTAGTAGCTTGGTATTGGGGAGAGAGTACTGAATAGGGCAGATACCATTCGGCTATCACAGAACAGAGAGCTGAATGGAATATAGTCAGCAAAAGGTAGGTAGTTACATAATTAAATGCCTTCTCAAAATAATAATGATAATGGTAATAATAAGGAAAATGAAGAAAATTGTCACAGGAGATACACAATAAAAACATGAGTACTGAGAAGTTCTAATATGGAAAAATGTAGTGCGTTGACATTGGTTGTGAAGGAGCACTGCAGTTTTTCATTGTAAACTGAGTTTGCTGCACATTGAAGGAGGAATCTCAAAGCAAACTATTCAATGTAAATGTCATATTTGTCATTTATATGTATCTTGGGCATTACTGGCTTATATCAAATCTACTCAGTGAACTCATTTTGTTTACTGACCTGATTATTGGGCAATAAAGGCAATAATTTCATATCTTTATGTTTGTCTGGGTTACACTAATGATAGACAATTAATGGTAATATTTTCATTCTAAAATACAGGCAACTCATAAAAGTGATGTTCAACAAAGGACTACATATTACTATCTGAAGCAAATCTCAAAAATATAGGAAAAATTTAATCGCACCCTGCCTTCTACATGAGCACAATGAAACAAAATTGGATACCAACAGCAGCTAAAGTACATAAAGTACAGAAGCTCATGGAACCTAAACAACACATTCCTTAATGCCAACTGGGTCTAGAAGTAATCATGAAGAACATGGAAAAATTCCTAGAATTAAAAAGAAATTGAAATATAACTTTCAAAAATCCTTAGGTTAAAGGGAAATTTGATAGCATTTGACAGCAAAATTAAAAAAAAAAAAAACAGTTATCTAAGAGGATTTATTCTCAGAGGTGAGCAGTTGGTGATCTCTGCCCTTGTTCTCTACAGTAGATGTATCTGAGTTTACATCATGATTTCTCTACTACCCAATAAAAAAAATAGCTAGGCACCTGTAGATGTAGGCAGTCATGTATAGATGACACATCCGAAGAGAATAACCCCGAGCAAGCAAGACAGGGAGGGAAATGCAATGCACTCCAGCAGTTACTGCTCAAGTTCTTCAGAGAGTAGAATTAAAGCCATTTTTTTCATGGTTAATATGATGAGAGGGTATTTCACACTAGCTTCCTTTGTGTTGGAGAGTACAATATCATTTTTTTAAGTTACTCATTTATTGATTAATTCGCAAGGAGTAATTCACCTGTTTTCCACCTCATCTTTCTCTATGATCTGGAATCTGCAGCAAACGTTTAGATTAAAATTCTCAGTTCAAGAGACATTTCTGAAAGAATTTGGAATTTTTTTTCTTTGTCTTGTGTTTGCTAAATTATAGTTTTCACTGAGCATTCCCTAATGGTGATTCTCTATAGACTTGCAACAAAGCCTTCAGGATCTAACCCTCATTAAACTACTGCCTTTGTTCAGAAAACTGCTTAGTTCCAAACAACCTATTCCCTAGACAAATAAAATTTCTAATATCATCAAACAAAATATTAGAGGATCCAAACCGGCTCATTAAAGTTTTCTTTGGTTCCTTGGATTTTGAATTTAATGAGATTTCACAAAATCGGTCTTGCAACTGTTTCTACCACTGAAAGCCGAATCCCCCACATGCAAATCTCAGGACTCTTTAAGACACATTTTAGCAACCGAGATCTTGTGCAAAATATCTAATAGAAAAGCATACTGAGACATAAAAGCTTCTTATAACATGCGGAAACTGTTGTTTATTGTTTACATAGTGTCATATTCCACTAGAAATGTTGCTAAATAGATGTTCCGATGATGTTGATGAGTTATACACATGATACCAAAACATCCTAAGTAAGACAAATAGGATCACGACAACAAACGGTAGAACTTTTCAGAAGCTCTTGTACAACATTTCATAGAACACACACATGTGTACACACACACACACACACACACACACACACACCTGCTGACCCTAGACAGATAAAATAACAACTATACTGAAATCTAAGTTGAGTGAGGCTTTACTTACAGAAAAGGGAGGATTCATAGACAATTGATTCACTGAAAAGTCCGCCCCAAGAGGGATGAAAACACCCCAGAGCTATATCACTGGATCTCTCTGCTTGACTTTCAGGTAGCTCCATGGTTCAGAGAGTGTATTCTTGAAAACTTAGCTTTGGAGCCTCCACCTGAGTACATGTATAACGTGGCTCACAAAGTGGGTGTATTCCAGTCTTACCATTACAGTCATGTGGTTCACGGAATTGGGGAGTTGGCAGCATGGTGATGTTAATATGGCTCATAAAAACTTGAACGACTCCCAGTAGAACTGTAGAAGTTTAGCAGAAGTGGAAAGACAAGAGGTGAAATCAAGTATTCGTACTTACTAAACATAGTCACAAATAGGTTCTAACATTTCAAACTCTACAAAGGCATTGTTTCCTGATGAAGTCTTTCACCTATAACTAGGTGCTACTACCATTCTAGAGGCATTAAATGCATCTTTTACGTATATTTTGAACTCAATCTATTCCACTTTTTCTCTTCATTTTTATTGCATAGATTCTCTCTCTTAGATATACTCCTCATTGGACTATCCACAAACTGCCCCAGGCCACACATATTACAGACTGATAGATGTTTAGCTATGGTTTTCCATTTTCTATGGAAATGTGGTCATATTTCGTATCATATGGCTAGGTAGTACATACATATGTATAAACACATGCATTCTACATACATGCTATATACAAACCATTCTATATACATGCTTCACTGTATGACTTTTACAGACAATAGTGAGTTTGTATATAATTTCCTTTTGCACACAGAATAAAATTTTTTTGTGTGATTGATGAAAGGATTTAGTTATCATATAAACAATGATTATATATATGTATACATATATGTATATATGTAGAAAATTAAATGATATATATATAAATATATATGTATATATATAATCAATTGCATGCACCTTTCAGACCTCAAGTGTTTTTTATGTTATTTATTTAGCTATGTGTTTATTTACTTGCTGGATGTAAGGCAAACATTTTGCCTCAGTGCTTTGAAGCTCCCTGCCTACTGTGATGCACTTGATCTTTGCAGTCATTCCCAGCCTTTGCTCATATTTTCACTTTGTGTGTGGTATTTGGACTTGTTTGGCTTTTATTTTAAGAACCGCTTGATATGAGCCTTTAATCTTTTCTGTTAGCTTTATCAACCTACTTTTATCTTCTCTAGTGGAATTTTGATAGAGAAATGCCTCATCTCGGCAATGCTGGGTTTTCAGTTTCAATTAGAGAGCGCTTCCTTTTTATAACCTTGATTGATGCTCGACTTCTCTCACCACTTTGTGCTTTATAGGCATGAAGCTGTGACTGGCCTAGAGTTTATTCTTTTAACTTAACTTCTTAGATGCTCAAATATACCAACTTTATTTATAATATATTTTTGTAATTTTGTGTTTATATTCCTTCTTGATTTTATATTTATTTATTTATTTATTTATTTTGCTTTCTTAAAAGAAAGCATGACAAGCAGGGGCTAGACTCACCACATGGAGCTGTATGGTCCTAGCATCTTTTCTCTGTAGGTATTTCTCATCTTCTGTAACTTTAGATGATCTCATTATTAAAAAATGAATCCACCATAGTTCTGAAGGGTATTTTCAAGATGAGATTACACACAAGCAAATGTACCACATAGTTTCATAATAAAATTCCTCAAAATGTAGAAAATTAAACGATTTGTTCTTCGTTAATATTAAAGCCACTGGAGTGTGGCTAATATGACTCCTATACACTTAAATGTGCTAAGTCAAATGAATTAATCATGTAATTAAAATATCTGAATTTTAGTGACTTACAATGTACTGTAGAATTTGGTCTTATAACCAGTGGTCAGGGCCAGGCATTTCTAAGATTTGAACTTATTATTTAAGAGACGAGGGAGGGGGACAACTTTCTTGGGGGAGGGGAGGGAAATGGGAGGCAATGGCGGAGAAGAGACAGAAATCTTCAATAAATTAATTAATTAATTAATAAAAAATAAAAAAAGTTACTGAGGTGAAGCCTGCACAGATTTGCAACAGTAGTAATAAAACTTTATCTAAAGTAAAGCAGTAGAAAAGATATGAACACACTACAAGGGAACAGTGGGTGTCTGAGTTAATATACTCCATAGCTCAAGTTTTAATTGGGGGAAACTTCCTTTTATGGGGCTCAAGAGAAAGAGAGATTTAAATATGAAGGGGCATAGTAAAGGTGATCCTCTGTTTTGATTACTAGATTAGGTAACATAATCACTTTCTGTACTACCTGTGTCTGTCTCTATTGCAACTGACTTAAACCATACATATGCCTAGTTGAGCATAAGCATAAGAAGGCAAATAGGCAAGTTTACCTGGAGACACAGTTTAATCTTATTGCCCATGCATCCGAAATGAGTTCAGGATGGGATAGGTGGGCATTTCTGTGATTTGTACTTCAATAGAGAGGAAATACACTTAAATAGAAACTCTCTGTTCAGTTAGGGATGGGGGCAAAAAAAGCTGTTCCATTGTTCCTTCCAGAAAAGGCTGTACAAATATCCACGTGACAAACAGGTGGGGGTGTGAGGGTTTTAGGTGAATGTTATGGAGGGGCTATGGGTACACAGCTTGTGGAAGAAAAGAAGGAAGGCTCCCATGTACATTACTAGAAGAGAGGTCCAGGGCTGTTCAGTGATTCCCCATGCTTGCCTGCTTCAGGGTCTTTAATTTACATGAAGAACTTCTGTCTGCAAAAATTTCTGTTTTCTTGAAAGAAAACATTGTGCAGAGAGTCATTGATTCTCTTAGCCATGTGGCTTAAGAAACAGATAAAATCCTGACTCTTCCTCAGATTAATTCTGATTCAGAGTTCCCGAGGCTCATTGTTCCCAAGGGAATCTCAAGTCTGAAAAGGGTTCGAAAGTCTATATCGTTTTTCTTAATTTAGCTAAATATTCTGAATATCTCTATCATTATTTCTAAGCTTAAAAATCTTATAAAATGCTGCAGGTATTTATTCTGTATCTTAGTAACAAAACTAAACACATTTTTATGCATTCTAAAACCTCTCCAGAGCACATTTATTACTTTTGAACAGGAAAAGCTGATAGCATTGGCCCTGAAAATATTGCCCCAACTAAAATTCATCTGACAGCCAGGCATTCAATCAGTCCTCTACAGACAGATCTTTAAAACTTATGATGTCTCTGCCGTGCGATAACTGTGCACCTGATCCTGGTTGTTCACACTGTGAGGCAGGATGCTCATCAACCACAGTCTTCTCCCCTCCCCCATCTTGCATCACGAGAGTCAGGCAACTTTCATCAAACGGAATTCTGAAAATTCAGGTGAGATCTGCATTTTGGGTTGCATGCTCATTAGCATCTTCCCTCCTTGAGGACTATGGAACAGTTTAGTTAGAAGCTCACACAGAGGACATGCCCACAGAAACTGATAGAACTAAGTTCTTGGGTAAGCATTTCTAGAGAGAGATGATCTAGCATTTGGGGTGGTCACCTGAATAGATAGAGAGCCTTTAGAAGTATATAATGAACTCTGGAGCTCTGTTCCTCAGTCTTGGTTTGGACAAAGTTACAGTTGACCTCTGAAAACCTGAAGACGCTTTTCTTCGGAGTACAGATGCAGGCTGTCTCCAAGTGAAGATTTTAATTCATTGAATTAGGAAATATCTGTATCTGCTGTGGTGTATACAGGGTCAGCAAGCACTTGTGTTGAGTATTTGGATGGAATTTATACAGCTGCGCAGTCGCTTAAAGCAGGCCCAAACCATCCAAATGTTTGTTGACACTGAGAAAAACATACCTCTATCACTGGACAGATGATATAGAAACACAACCTGGTGATTCTATGTTTTCTGTCTGTATGTGTATGGTCTGGGGGGGTACCGTTTTGTATTGGATGATAGATCAATAGTGGACTCATCCCTGGGAAAGTCTAATTTTATCTCTCTCAATAAATGTTAATTGTTTACAATTCTTTCTCTAGGACAAGAATTTTCTCCTTCTGCTTTAGCATATGTATTGATACCTTCATTGTTCAGGTCTTTCTGATACAGCCATTTTCAAGATAGGGAGTCTCACATTAGCCTTCCTGGTATTTGAGCTCTTACAATCTTCCCACCCCCTCTTCCCAAATGTTCCCTAAGGCAGAGATGTAGGAGCTGTGATGTAGACGTATTCGCTGGCAATGAGCTTCTCACAATGCACTGATTTTCATTGTGTCCAGTTTCAGATTTTTATAAGGTCTCCATTTTCTATAAAACGAGCTTCTTTGATACGGAATGACAGCTACACTTAACTGTGGGAATAAACATAAGGATTAGATGCAGTTGAGGGATTATGTCGGTCTAGCAAGTGATGGTAGTAGATTCTATGACCCATGACCTCTCTCGTTCAGGGTAGTTGGCTAGATATCTAGGAACCAGCTATTTCTCTCATTGTGAGTGGGCATTAAGTTCAATTAGAGAACTGTTGGCTCCCATCAACATGTGAGGTCCACTATTGCACTCTTCTCAGTACCTTGCCATGCTGCTTACTGCCGTGGTTCCTAGTCTAACAGTTGGTTAAGATTATTAATTGCTTCTCTCTATTACTATTCTGGAGAGTATTTTTGGCACTTACGTGGTCTCATATACTTTAAAACATGACTTGACTAGTTCCAATAACCTTGTAAAGTGCAGGAAATACTTAAATGGTTGCTCTGCTGCATTGTTTAGAGAATTATTTCAAGGTAAATAAGGAGTACGTATGCGCTTGTTCTGTTGACACATTTTTCCACTAGTTGTCTGTACAAATTCTGTTCCTCAAGTTACTGTGGGATAGCTGTATAAGACCTGGATGGAGGTGGGTGGTCCTTGGACTTCCCACAGGGCAGGGAACCCTGATTGCTCTTTGGGCTGACGAGGGAGCGGGACTTGATTGGGGGAGGGGGAGGGAAAGGGGAGGCGGCGGTGAGGAAGAGACAGAACTCTTTAATTAATTAATAAAGAAATAAATAAATTAAAAAAAGAACATTTAATATACATATTTTATTTAATATATATTCTCATACACAAAGTATATGTATAGGTGTATATTTATAAACATTTCTATTGTACAAAAGTGGATCATAACTCTATCAAGGGCCTCCAGGAAGTTAAAAATGGCTGTAGAATCATTGCTAGAGAATTGGTGGAAAACCAGTTATTGATTCGAAATTGAAGCTTGGGGAATATTTCTCCTTGGGCATTCCAAGGATATCAAGATAACCAATAATTAGAGAGTCATAGATAGAGAGAACAGTCAAAGAGAGATGCAGGAGTTAGCCAAACTTGCAAGGGCTGGTTCAGAGGCAAAGTAGGTGTTTTAGGATGGACATAGCAGATGTCCACTTCCCTCCCATGGTCATTAGTTCTTCCAGGTACTCCCTTCCGAACTAAGCTTTGAAAACATTTACCTCATTGCTGCCCAGAACTTTGTCTTGATATTATGTTACCTGAATTCCCTCCTTAAGAAAAGTAAATGATAAATTCTTAAAAGCTATTATTTCTGCAAACGGGAACACAGATAATCTTGTATCTTGTGGCTGAAATTTCAGCTTAATGTCATGAAATAGGAAAGAAAATTTCAGAGAATAAAATGGATACTATCTTGGCACATGGGAGTTGTCCATGAGACAGGAGCAGGCATAGCCTTTAAAGGGTTGCCTTGATTTTTCCTTGCTCCTGCTGTGGCTGGTGTCAGGGCTTGAGAAATGGGAGATCATTGGGTGGGCCATGAATTAGCACTCCACCTTTCTCCTAGGTTACTAACACCCCAAATTTCTGACAGCAGCATCCAACCCATCACCTGAAAGTGAGTAGTCCATCACAAAAAAAGTAAAATTATCAAAAACAGCTACTTTCCCAGGGTAAGAACAACCTTCTGTCTGGAACACAAAACAGGAAATCCTGGACGAGAGAAATGAATTAATTTTTGTCATCGTTTATGGCATATGGTAAATCAAGAGTCACTGCATTTTATTGATATGTTTATACTGCAAGATACAAAAAGCAACCTCACTGAAGAAATTAAGAATTCCACTAGAAATTATGTAATTATGACCATCTTCTAATATGCAAGTTAGTAGCCTTTATTCTTTGATTTTGTTTTTCTCTGCCTCAACTTTGAAACCCATTCCCATCATAAATAGTGAAAGTAAGAACACTAGCCTTAAATACACACTTTGAATTCAAAGTCAGGAGATCTCGTTGCTTTAAGCATTATCTTTAAGGTACTATAATATTAAACACACAGAATGAAAGTGCTTTCTTAGATATTTCTCAGTAAGAGGATGCTTGAAGTAAATTCAGAGAGGTAGGAATTTAATGTATAGTAATTTCAGTTAGATATTGCTCTATTTGAGCTTCTTAATGTAGTGCACTCTGGTTTTGCTTATGTGGGATCAATAGGTACTACTCCTATTTTACCATTTTCTCATGCATTTATGGACCATAACAATTATGGCTTTCCCCACATGATCATATTTAAATATAACCAACTTACTGTTTGGGGACTCGCATGTATTATTAAGTGCAAGCAAATGCTCTCTTTGGATTTAATGAAATCTAGACCCTCCAGTGCCTGGAAAATCATTGCAAATAAGGTAACACAAAAAGAAAGAAAAGCACAATTATTAGGTTTAATTCCTAAAATAAAATTAGTGCACCTAAAAGTAATAAATACGGCAACCCGTCTTATCAACTTCTTCACCAAGCAAGGCCCCTTGAGCACGTTAGTAAAGGTGGTGTTTTATTCTTCTTTGTGCACATTCCCTGTTGCCCTACTGTTATTTGAACTCTCCCATCACTTAGATCCTTGGATTGCTGACATACCCTCGACATTCTCATGCATGGATTCATAAAATTCCTATTAAAGCTTTCTTCATCTAAAGGCTTTGAAAGAGGATGTACATGGATAAAGAAATGGTTTTGTGAAGTTCGATGACTAACAAAGATCTAGGTGATCTATGGGAAAAGTCATTCTTAAGAATCTGGGAGGACCAATTTGCTCATATTCTCACTCCTCTCACTCTTTAACTGGGCTTTGGGAGCTCAGCCCAGGGCTCCACTGTAGGTCTCTGCCTCTGTTTCCATCAGTTGTTGGATTGTCCTAGGGTGACATTTAAGATAGTCATTAATCTGAATATAGGGCAAGGCCAGTTTGGGCACCCTTTCTCTATTGCTTAGGGTCTTAGCTGGGGTCATCCTTGTGGATTCCTGGGAATTTCTCTAGTTCCAAGTTTCTTGCTAGCCCCCTAAATGGCTCCCTCAATCAAAATATTTCTTTCCTTTCTCTCATCTCTGTTCTTCTTCCATCTCGACTATCCCATTCCTTCAAGTTCTCTCCTCCTCTCCCCTTCTCCCCTCCTTTTCCCCTTCGACCTTCTCTTCTCCCCCCATGGCCATGCTCCCAATTTTGTCAGGTGACCTTGTCTATTTCTCCTTTCCAGGTGGATCTATGTATGTTATTGTTAGGGTTCACCTTGTTACTGAGCCTCTCTAGGATCATGAACTATAGACTCAATATCCTTTCCTTACAGCTGCTCTATCTTAAATAAAATCTTTAGTTCACCAGGTATTCAGGGAAAAAGGTGTTTCAGAGAAACATGCTTAATGGCTGCAAAAGAAATCCAATCCAGTAATTAAAATGATCAGCCCAATTCTCTGTTATACTGTTGAAGGGTAAAACCCAGAGGAAAATGAACAGACAAGAGTAGAGCATATGAAAAATGTCCGGGTGCAAATCGTTTCAGGAATGCTCAAGTTTATCTTGCAGCTTTGAAAAGGAAGACTATTAGAAGAATGCTTTGCCTTGAACAAAATCTAACACACCTTCATGCTAAAAGTCATACTGTCATAGACATGGGGGGATATGCTTCAACATATTAAAATCTGGAAATGACAATCCACAGTCAACATCATCCTAAATGTAGGAAACTTAAAAGAAATTTTCTGAAATCCTCAGGAATGAGACAGAGCTGTTCACTATCCCTACATTAAAAAAATATTGTGTTTATAAGCAGTAAGGCAACAGCAGAAAGTTAAAGATATATAAACAGGGAAAAAGAAGTCAAGCAATCCCTATTTGTAGATATATAAAACTATGCAAAATAGATCCCAGAAGCTCTAACAAAAAACTCCTCGAAATTATCAACAATTTCTGCAAAGTGGCAGGACACAAATTCCACCTTCAAAATCAGTANGAAGGGTAAAGGGGTCATTGATGGAAGAGAGAGAGAGAGAGAGAGAGAGAGAGAGAGAGAGAGAGAGAGAGAGGAAGAAATCATAGACACACTTAATTCACAGTAGCCCCAAGTAAAATAAAATACCAAAAAATAATACATAAGTCTAACGAAGAAAGTAAAGGAGGACCTCTAATATGAACACTTCAAATATCTGAAGAGACTGGATCACATTTTCATTTTATTGGACTCACCCAGTACTCAGTGAAGTACGACAGCATTTTAGACACATTTATACACGTGAAGGAACAGCAAAATAAAATTCCCGACAGTGAAGTAGGTCTTTGTGTTTATTCAAGTGAGACTGACCTGAAAAGGCAGGAAGATGGGCTCCTGGGTTTGAGAGCATAGCTCTTGCTGGAGTCGTTGCTCAAAGTCCTCTTTTCCATACTGACATCAAACACACACACACACACACACACACACACACACACACACACACTACAACTGACTGTATTATTTAAGAAAAGATTAGTAAAACTTTCCCAGAAAAATAATCTCTGAAAATAAAGAGAAAGAGAGAGAGAGAGAGAGAGAGAGAGAGAGAGAGAGAGAGAGAGAGAGAGAGAGAGAGAAAGGAAGAATACAAGTAACCTTAACCTTTGAGAAACTCTCATGTTAGCACATGTAGATCGCATGTGGGGAGCAAGACTGTATTCCTTTCTCTGCTGTTAAAATCAGTGTCTGGTTTGCTTTCTATCTCTATGGTACAACATTATAACCAAAAGGTACTTGGAGGAGAAGGTTGGCTTGCATATTGTCCTCCATCACCAAGAGAAGCCAGGGAAGGAGCTGAAACCAAGAACACAAAATATTTCTGCTTACTGACTGACTTCCTGATTATTCTTGGCTGCTTATTTTATACAGCATAGTACTACTTGCATGGGGGTTTCATTGCCTAGAATGGACTGTACCCACCCTATCAAACTGTATCATAGTTAGAGTTTCTATTGGTTGAAGAGACACCATGACCATGGCAACATTTATAAAGGAAACCATTTAATTGGGGTGACTTACAGTTCAGAGGTCTAGATCATTATTATCATTGCAAGACATGGTGGTCTTCCTTTTTAGCCAGTGTCCCAGAAGAAAGAGTCCTTCCCGTGCCCCAAATGAAAAACAATCACCACACTAAAAGTCCCTCCCTATTACTTTTATGCATCTCTCTATCCATCACTTGGACTCTCTCTGACTCTATGATTAATTTCTGTTAACTAGTTTGCTAGCTCTGTCTCTTGATTTTATTCAGTTAACACAGTCACAGGGTTCACAGTGTGATTAAATACCCCACAACACAGATATGGTGCTGGAGAAGGAGTCAAGAGTCCTACACATTGATATGCAGGCAACAGGAAGTGAGCTGAGTGTCTCACTGAGCAAAGCTTGAACAAAGGACTTCTCAAATTCCACCCCCACAGGGATACCCTTCCTCCAACAAAGCCAGCCCACTCCAATGAAACCACACCTCCTTATAGTATCACTTCCTGGGTTCTATGGGAGCCAAATACATTCGAAGTATCAGTACTTGCAACTAGGAATATGTTCCCACAGACATGCCTATATGCTAACCTGATGAAGGCTGGTCTTCAGTTGTGGTTCCTTATTCCCAGCTGAATCAAGCTGATGACTGACACCAACCATCGCAGTCAGTAATGCAGGTATTCACACCAAGTAAATGACCCCCTTAAATTTAAAGGATTTGTTTATTAATTTAAACAAGTTACAACCAGTGATAGTGCTGAAGACTTAGTTGTAGCTAAAGAGCAGAATGAAGAGACTCAAACAATGCAAAACTCAGAATGTGGCAGAGAACTAGAAGCTCTTTGTGCTACTGTCAAATTCCCCCCTTAAGTACTCACTTATTAAAGATTCTTAAAAAACTTTTCTATTAAAAACCTTGCAAATGAAAAATGCATCACACACTGAAACTAACCAGACCTAGCCTCTATACCTCAATGACTTCTATACCCCTGGTTCTCAACTTGTGGGCTGTGACTCCTTTGAGGTCCCATATCAGATATCCTGCATATTTCATATTTACATTACAAGTCATAACAGCAGGAAAATTACAGTTATTAAGTAGAAACGCAATAACATTTTCTTTGAGGATCACCGCAACATGAGGAGCTGTACTAAAGGAATCACAGTATCAGGAATGTTGAGGACCACTATTCTGTACAGGTAGAGCAGCCATTTTGGAGCTGTGGAGCTTTATGTTGGATTTGACACTTCCATTATTAGATATATTTTTGTGTATTTATTCACTAGCCAAAACATGTGACCTTGACAAAGTTACTTAATCTTTCTAAATCGCTGTTTGCCAATGAATGCAGTGGGGTGGGGGATGAAAATGTAAAGAATAGGCTTGTTAGGCACAAGGGAGGGGACAGTCTGTGACAGGAGTCACCAGGTATAATCACTCCACTGTCACGCACATTTCGTTATAAACTGTGCAAAACAGCAAGGTGGTGAAGAAGTAAAGAAACCGTGAAGAGACTCACGTAGCTTTCTAATTTTTCATAGTAGATAAATGATACATTACATATGCCAAGATTTTAGTACATATAATCTATAAATTATTAACATATCAGCATACACTACTAGATAGAGCATGATAAGTAAAAGTCATGGACATGGAGAAAGAAAGTAGAATTGAGCTATTATCCAAAATGATAGGTAATCAATTTCGATCCCTCATCCTAAGATATATGAATATCAAATAATGTGAGCTTCTTACAATTTTATTTGTAGTTAAGATAAAGAAATTTGTGTTTTACTGTTTAGAAAGAAGGCCTTAAATGTAGTGTTAAAATACTTATGATCTAAGCTCGACCTGTGAACACAACAGTCTCAACAAAACCAAAATAAACTGAAGTGAATGTATCACAGGCCATAAAGGGTGCAGCCACAAGGTGAGAGGAGGCTGGGCTCCTGATATGCCTTTCCTGCTCTGCCTTTTCCCTTAAGTAGAGAGTTACAAAGAGCGGAACATGACTAGTAATATCAAATACAAGGGTTTTCATTAATAGAATAGAAAAAACTTACAAATACATTTTAACTAACCTCCCTCAAATGGGCTCAAAATCCGTTTCCATATTCCTTTCAAACGTGCTTCTTGCTTCTCCTTAAAACAGCCAATGAATAATTCATTCATTCATAAATTTGATTAGTGTATAACATTACAGAACCAAATGTAAAATAGGAGGTTACAGAAGAGACAGACACGCAAAAGCACCAATCACACACAAGCACATTTGAGTCATAGTAAAGGGACAAAATGTATTACCAGAATACTGATGGGGCAGGCAACTCCCCAGAAGACTGATGCTTAAATGCACCCAAGAGCATCAGAAGAACCTCTCAGCTTACTGGAGAGCCACAGTTATCCTTGTCACCTAGAAAGTGGCTTACTGATTTAGGATTGAATTTTAAGTTTGAGGTTTTCCAACTCAGGATTTGAATACATGTCACGGTTGGTGTGCTTCTGTGAGTTGAACAATCATATAAACAAAGCCAGAGAAATTACAACAATTAGAGTTGGTCCCACTCTATACTTTAGCGCTATTCAATAGGTAATAATGATAGTGCAATAGTAACCAATCATCTGGCAAGCAACTGAGTTTTCACTTGTGAAACAGGAGAGGAAAACGACCTCATCACGTGCTTCCATTAGGGGAGCTCCACTTTATTCCACCAATCAGACAAGGCAAAGAGGGCCACTAAGATCAGTCTACTCCATGCCCTACGTCTATGGTTCATTTTAATAAAGCTGTATTGTTCAAAGCCGGTTATGGGAATGTGGTCTCAAACATTACCTAAGTCACCTGGAGAAGGGAGATGAACAAATCCCAATGCTTGACAATAGCTACTAAATCAAGCCCTAAAATCTCAGAGGATTGTTTGATGCCAGTGGGATACTGCCTAATGGCTTTGCTCGTTATTGCTGTAGTAGATTGCTCAGGGAAACGGACTGAATAAGGGGATCCCTTTTGAATGCACTGGACTGTGGAAACACGTGTAGTCACAGATAATCGTTGAGATGCCTGCAGATGATATCTCGTTATCAGATCCTCACTCTGGAGTTAGTACAAGTCAAATTCCATCACCACAGAGTCAGCACATGCCTGCTTCTGCTTACCTCATGCAATCATGAATCCAAAATAATATGCTTTCTCAAATCTATTATCCATTAATAGATTTCAAAATAAATGCAAGGACAAAATAAGAGGCCATGCACAAGGCTATGAACTCAGTGATGGGGTCTGAAGACAGATGACTCCCTGGGGCTTGCTGGCCAGCCAAATCAACATCTCCAGGTTTGATGAGAAGTCCTGTCTCAGAAAGTAAGGTGGAAAACAGCTGAGGAAAATACTTGATGTTGTTCAGGACTCCACACTTATTTCACATATGCACACACACACACACACACACACACACACACACACCTCCAAAGCATTAGCTTAATAACATATACACATGTGTATATATACATATATATGTGTGTGTAGGTTTCTATTCAATTTTTACTAAGTGATAGACATTGTATTATATACATATGTAATATCGTAGATTTATGAATGATATAATGTTCTTGACTCAATCTGCAATCAGTAACAGAAAGAGAATAATATAATTACAATATGGTGAGTTCGAGACCAGCCTGGTCTACAGAGCTAGTTCCAGGACAGGCTCCAAAGCCACAGAGAAACCCTGTCTCGAAAAACCAAAAAGAAAAGAAAAGAAAAGAAAAAAAAAACCTACAATATGCCTGGCAGGACTTGACCCTAGGAAACCTCAGGCTTCATTTCAGGAAGCGAGTACCCCAGAACTAAAGGACAGATTTTAGTCCCATCAAAGGGCAGTGCAAGGAAGTAGTTACACCATCCCCTGTCCTTTCAGATCTAGGGCATCTCTCCTACTGTGATGGACCAAGTTTCTGTTTGCTTGTGCCTTTTCTTTGCCTTTACTTCTTGATTTACCTGGGTCCACTGTCTTCTCTCGTTGCTCCAAGATCCTCATCTATTTAAGATTAATCACATTGTAATTGTCAAGGGCTGGATTGTATTATGAAGGTAGAAAATAGGAGAAATCTGCTTATTGGAAATGTTAGGAAAGACAGGTTGTAGATAATTTAGAGGATAAATTCTAACTTAACACAAGATTAATTTGAGAAATTTTCTTTTTTTTATAAAAGATTTATTTATTTATTTATTTATTTATTTATTTATTTATTTATTTATTTAATGTATACAGTTTCTGTCTCTCTGTATACTTGCTGGCCAGAAGAGGGTACCATTACAGATGGCTGTGAGCCACCATGTGGTTGCTAGGAATTGAACTCAGGAACTCTGGAAGACCAGTCAGTGCTCCTAACCTCCAGCCCGAGAAATTTTCTTAATGATAATATAAAGTGAAGTGAAGAGGTAACTGGGGTGAAAGTTAAATTTCTTTTTTGTGGTTTAACATAAATTACATGTAAGCAAAGATGCTCACTGTGTACTTAAAACACTGGCTTATTCAATATTATAGTAAATAATATCAATGTTTATTTATTTTTTGAATTTTAAACTTCATAATGTGAGTCTCAGAATTCCTAAAATAACCTAGGCCCTTTCGCTGGGATTTCTCAAAAATTAAACTTCACTTAAACTCATAATGTGAAACATTCCCTTTTGAGGGGCTCTGCTATTCATTAAATAAATGTTTTTGAACAACTAAAATTATACATGAGTCTTATAAAAGCAAATAAACATTTACTTAAGGTGGCACTATTTGGAGTATAATAAAGGTAAAGGAATTATCAGGGGCAAGGACTGTATCTTGGTGAATGGGTAGGTCACAGTTGTTACATTTTATCAGAGGATCACAGAATACAAGTCCCATGAAGTCAAATAGAAAGAGAGATGTATGTGTGCAGAACCAGGCATAACGCCCTTGTGACCCAAGCATGATGGGTGGAAGGGAAGAACATCCAAAAAGCCAGAAAATAATGAGCCTGAATCACAGCACAAAAATCAGATTAGAGGCATGCAGGAAAGACGCATAGAGATGGTGGAGTCCGATCCATATTGTTTGATTTCCATTGCTGTGGTAAACTCCACGTCTAGAAGCAAGTTGTGGGAGGAAGGGTTTTAATTGGCTTCTACTTCTACATCACAATATATCATTAAGAGAAGTCAGAGTAGAAATTTGAACAAGAGCCTGGAGGCAAGAGCTGAAGCTGGCTACTGAGGGATGCTGTTTCCTGGTTGTCTATCAATGGTTTGTTCTCATACAGCCTAGGATATCTGTCTAGGTATGGCACCTCCCACAGTGGGTTGAGCGCTGCCCCGTCAATCATTAAACAAGAAAACTGCCCTCTCAGGTTTTTCTACTTGCCTACTTGATGGAAGCAATCCCTCAGCTGAGGTTGCTCCTTCCCTGGTGACTAGAATGTGTGTCAATTTGACAAAATATTAGCAAGCACAGAATGGAAGTGGAGATAACTTCCTTCTTGTGAAAATAAAATTTCACAAGGAGGTGAAGTTCAGGCTGAAGAACTCTGCTCTTTGTTTCTCTTTTCTTTGAACTCCTCTTTCTGCAAGCCTTACTCTACTTAAACTACTTCATTTCTTCAATGTAGAAAGTATAGTAACTACCTTTGCAGCATCTCCTCTGCATTAACCAAGCCACTCAATTCTGCATTCACAGCTTTATTCCATTTACCTTCTCGTCAGCAAAGAGCACATGCTTTTAGATTAGCTTTTTAAAGGTTTTTTTTTTTCTAAGAGACCTTGAAAATGCTCATAAGGAAGCAGTCCATTTTCTTTTACGTTCCTGATTTTGCTCAGGTAAAGTTTATAAATACCTGTAAAGAGAATGGATGAGAAAGTATGTCTTTATAAGTCTGAGAAGGAATTCGTTTCAAAGCTAGTGCATAAGCAGAATATTTTTTAATTTATATTTTTAAATTTAAATGTGTTTACACTCACCTGGACAGGATACAAGACAGAAAAACAAACAAAGCAGAAGGGGACATAGAGGCAGTGGAAGGCATTTTCTTTTTTACCACACCCTAACGTTCTACCCAGAAACGGCAACACACAGCTGCACAGATGCAGACTTTAAAATCAATTTCATAATGAGAACTGAACTTGGCATGTGTTTTTCTCTTTATCACAGTTACTTGGTCATTTAGCTTTTTTGATTTCTCTAGTTTTAGAGTCATACCTATAGACCTCAAGTTTCAACAATGAGAGGACCTTAAAATGCAGTGATTTACAAGAAATGGTAACTTTTCAATCTAAGCTGGAATTCTCTCTCTCTGTCTCTCTCTCTGTCTCCCTCTCTCTGTCTTTCTCTCTCTCTCTCTCTGTCTCTCTCTCTCTCTCTCTTTCTCTCTCCTCTTTTAAAGTAGAAGTCTCCTTATATAGCACTGGGTAGCCTGGAACTTACTACTGTGCAGATAAGGCTGAACTCCATCTCAGAGGTCCCCCTTCTTCTACCTCCTTAGTGTCAGGATCAAAGACATGTGATACCATATACGATCTTTAAGTGCTATGTTTTAATAAATAGCTTATTTAGACAAACTGACTATCCCTCTCTGATTATAAAATTGTTTCAAGGCATTGGGGGCACTAACCTGATGCTCAAAATAGTCCTAGGTTTTGAAACATTTTAGACTTCAGTGATGCAATCATGCTAAAAGTCTAAATATTCATGTTCTGCAAAATTCATTGTGTTAAATTAAACATTTTGGGTGAGAAATACTCAATTTATGTTTTTTAAATATAGATAGACTTGACAGTTATTTTTCTAGTACATTCTAAGATATATATATATANGACATCGGTAGAATGTATGTCACCGGTCAGTTTCCAATATGCTCATTCCTCTTTTGACATCATGTGCTCTGAAATAAAATAATATTTATTTAAAATCCATATGCCTATAGAGGCATTAATGCCAGAAAAAAATCATAATTATTCATGTCACCTGGTGATTTCCATTGTACATTTAAGCCCAGGCAATGTAGCAGGTGGTCTACTTTGTCAGTTCCCATTGCTGTCACTTTGTCCTCTGGCTTCACAAGGAGTCAATCAAGGTCAAATGTACTTACGTCCTAATTCTGAATGCTGCTTCATTATCATATATACCGAGACTGGCATAGTGTGAGAACTATGGCCATTCCTCTGCATGTATTTTAATTTTCTCAGCCTTCCTTCTCCCAGGAGTGTATTTTTCAGCTACTGCTGCATTATTATTTAAAGATGATTATAATCACAATGTTGTATACACACATGATTATTACAGCTTGACGCTCCAAACATTTTAGCTGTTGCCACAACTTGATGCTGGTGGTATGACAAGGTGCTATAAAAAAAATGTGCTGGTCACACCTCTGAATGACCTCAATAACATGTATCTCTGTGTATGTATATTTGTGTGTATATGTGAATTGAGGGAGAGGCATGTTATTGAGTACTTGACTCTATTCATAGGGATGCAGTGGTCTGGCTTTAAATTGAGACACTCAGGGGAGCAATTTGAAAGAAGTGCTTAAGACTAAATACCGCAGGGTCTAACTCAGCTGCATTACTGACTAGCAGATCATTGCCTAATAGTTGAGGTGGTAGTTCACCATGAAGCCTGCCAGTGAGATGAACTAGGTCACTGTTCAATTAGCAATTTTGGAAGAAACCCTAGCCAATGAGCAAGGATGAATAAACGTGTACTCTCCTCCATTTTGTTCTCTTTAGTATCACAACTATTTCCAAATTTCATAGGTAATGACAATGAGATAAAGAAAATAAATAAATTTTATTTGGAAAATTTACTCATTATTTTCTTGACATATAAATCTTACAGAGATATCTCAGGTGTGCATGTATCTGTTGTGTGGTATGTGTGTGTGTATGTGGTGTTTAGTGTACACTACCTAACAGTGCCACTAGTTTTGAACAAATCAAACAAAGCTATTATGATTAACCAGAAATTTACCTCATTAATTTTTCATTCTTTAAAGCAATACTGTGACTCTCATATTAAACCGTTCAATATTTTTAACATCTCCACTAGTATTCGTTAACAAGTAGGGGTGCCCACATAAAATAGGTGAGTGTAGTTTTTGCAATGTCCATAACTTACAGCAATGTTTTGATGAAAGAAGTAACTAGTATACATACCAGATTTCATTCCAATGGTATCATCTGCTTGCTGTCTTTCGGATGAATTCTTTGGTCATGTTTGAAACCCTGAACTATTACATCTCGAAGGTGAGATTTCAAGGAGTCATGGACAGAATGATCCCAAATGAGTGAAAAGTATATGCTTATCTAAAAGAAGGCATGATTGCCATCACATGGGCCAGAACAGATGTTTAAATGAGAGGTCTGTTAAATAAATTACCTTAATAAATATAAGGTATGTATATATATGTATATATATGAGATCTAGCATATATGTATATATACATATATATGTATGTATACATATGAGATCTAGCATGGTCTTACAATATAAAATATATAGCAAGGTGTGATGTCAAGCTTTATATTTCTTGCAAATCTACTTTGTTGATTATAACTATGTCCATCAAAACATAGTTTAAAAAAATCTATTTCAAAGAAGGAAGAAAAAGGCAGGCTTCATAATGCTAAAATGTTATCATTAATTTCTCTAGTATTTCAAATGTGTGCTGAGATAATATAGAGTGATAAAATGGCAACCTTAAGAAAAGCAGCGTGGTTAAATTTTAAGTGATATAAAGAACCACATTTACTTAGGTGGGATGTCTGCAGCCCTTAGTGGAAGACAGGGACATATCTGCAAATAACTTAATGCAAGTACAATCAAAGTCAGCAATACTGCAGCCCCATTGCTGCCTCTATAGCACTCCCAGGCAAGTATACAATATCTGCTGTCAGGGGGAGAAACCTGGCGACCTGGGAGAAATTTCCCTCTGAAAGAAGTCCTGGAGAAAAAAAAGAGGTTATCAGTATACACAGATATGTTAGGACTAATAGACTATTAGAGTTCATAGGCTGGATAGGTACCATTTGCCTCAGCGAGTTTGGTGAAATTGATCTAATGGCTCTCAAATAAAATCCTACCTTATAGTTTAAAAATTAACCTCTGAAAAAAAATTAACCTCTGTATTTTGCCAAGAAAGCATCATAAAATAGAATGAAATAAAACTGAAGGCCTATTTTTTAAATTTATGTTGCGAATTTCGAGATGCTATTTGTAAACTCTTTAAAACTAGTTTCGTTATTTTTGTGTGTCACAATAAAGGATGGGTTTATAAGCTGTGTGAGAGTCTGCAGTGTTCCTCATCATCTGTATCCACAGGGTCCCCACGGCCTCTCATCTCTGATGTTGGCTTCCTTTCCCATTTCATGGACAAGAGCCTGCCTTTCACCTTTTCTCCAACGCAGCTGTGTGAGAGTTGGAGCAAGGAGGATTTTTTTTTTCTAAACTTATAGAACCTTTCCAGAATGTTTCTAAAGAAGTACTTCACATGCCCTGTGGAAAAAAAAATTCACAAACCCCTCTATAGTAACTATTGGTGCAATGACCTGTTTCAAAGAATACACGTAGATATAGTTGCTCCACGAACGCTCTTTTGACTGATCTAACAGCCAGGTTATAAATAAATAAGGAGCCCGAGCCGCCTGCTAATTTTTGTTCACCTCTGGGTAAGCATCGGTCGGGTTATTTCTGGCTGTCTTCCTTCTGAGGTTGAGAGGTGATTCTGCGGGCAATGATTCTCGGTGCAGATAAATACAGCTGAAGAGACTGATATGTGACCTTTACTTTCCAAACCAAGAGCGTGTGTAATCTGCCCACCATTAATGCAGTTAATGCCTGCATCCATATGCAGGAGAGACACTGGCTCCCCTTGGCCCTGGCCCTGGGCCTAAATGTTGCCCGTGAAAGCTGAGCCAACAAATCCACAAAAGCTCTGAACAGTCACAGAGATCGGTCCCAGACTTCCCTCACACACACGCAGCGTGTGAACTTGCCTCGGCAACCCTTTCCTCATGGGCTTGGACAAGTGGCATTTCAAGCAATGCTTTTGTTCTTTCGAATGATAATGGTCCTGCAAATGCTTATCAATTATTGACCGCTTTTATTATATTCTTAGGAATAATGTGACAATGAGCTGTGTTGTTAACTTATGACATCCCTTTCATTATGAACGACTGAATGGTTTCCACACATTTTAAACTCCAAATCAGAAGGTGGGGAAAAGGGATTGCGAAAAGAAAGACAAACCTCATACCGATTTCACCTCACTAACGACTTAATTGGCATCACCCCTGGGGTGAAATGTCCTAACACCCCACAACCTTTTATGACAGGAAGTGAAAATTCCATATCCAATTGGAGCTACAGCGATAATTTATGGAGGCAGAATGTAATTATCCAATTAGGAATTTAGCCAGAACAGAAAGGTTAATCCCCCTTAGTCCTTTGAAAAGAGCCCACGGGATCTTTAATGACGACAAGGGGTCAGGACCTGTGTTTTACAACTCTAGCCAAAAAATTATTCAGACTTCTAGCTCACTTTCTGGAAAAACAGGAGGGTTGCGGGGAGGGTTCAAATGCACCAAACTTAGGAAGTTCTCCCATATCAGATCTGATTAAAATTTGCACATTTCCTGTATTCCCTACTCTAGGTTAGGGAGGCACAATGTGAAAATTGTCTGGGTTTCAAAATCAAGTTCAGGGCTTGGCTCCCGAAGAACGTGGCATGCTTTCCTGCACATGAGACAGAGAATGGCAGACCTGGATGCTGACTCAGGGGTTTGGAATGCGCCATTGATGCCTGGCTGGCCTCCAGCTCCAAGCTTAAGATCTGCCAACTTGGCAGGCTGGGGAATTTGCTGTGGCAATTTTTCAAGATGTGAAGACTCGGTCCAAGGAGAGATTGTTTCTACATTTTAACTACCAGGACAAGTGACAGGGTCCCCTCTGACAAAGAATCTGGTCAAAGACAGAAGAGCTGTACTCAAAGGAGAATTGACGGCATATTTGCAAGACCCTCTTCTACAAATAACATCCCTTTTGGGCATTCATTTCAAAATTCTGGCCTAAGGAAATATGAATTACAAATTTTCCCCTGGAAAACACAGAACACAGACTTGCTGAATGCAACAAAGATTCACAGGTTTTTCTATCAAGAAAGAGTTATGTCATGGGTATTTTAGAAGCGAAACATGGTTTTCCTTTGGAGGCTAGCCAATACAGAATCATCCAGGAGACGTTTTTCTTTGAAATTTCAAAGCCAATACTGGGAGGGGGTAAAGAAGGGGAGATCTACAAGTAAACAAGCACAGCTTTGCCACAAACACTTTGACAAAACTTGTACAAGGTCCTTGGATATTGCTTATTTTTTCAAGCTTCCTTTGTATCCCAGTGCCACATGAAACAATTTTTCATAAGATTCTGAAGATGTATACAAAATAGCTTAGGCAATGTGTCAAAGAAGATATTAGAGGATTTAGTTAGCTTTAGTGAATCAATAGAAATTACCACCTTATTCAATACAGGAAGGCCAGATTATAACCACTACTATTAATATGTCATATTAAAATTAATATTAAATTTTTATTAAAAATGCACCAAGCTCTGCCTTCATCAGAACATCTAAACATTTATGCAATATAAAACAGAATATAAATATTTTAGTAGTTTGGACATAGTTTTGCTTTTCATAAAACTTCCAAGAAGAAATATTGTGTTCCAGAATTTCAGAAGCCCAAGTCCTTCTCTAGGAAACCGATAAAAAAGATCATTTATACAGGGAAAGGCAAGTTGGTATTCTTCATATAATAGTACATATTATAATGTTTTCATTTCTATAAAGAACAACATAATACAATTACAAATTGAATGATATGCAATAAACAACTTGAAATGCCCAGGAAAGTTGAAACTAATGTTAGAGTAATCTTGTTTACTCTTAACATACTTAAATTTTGTCAGTTCTATTGATATATGAAAAGACAGAAATATAAATTACATGTATGCATGATGGCAAAATTTTATTTTTTGTTTTGTTTCTGGGGGTAAAAATTAAAAAGAAAAAATAGATCATATAATCTACAGTTCTCCATTCGGGAAGAAGATTGCCTAAGTTAACTTATGACCTGTGGCTAAATATTCAACATTTATTAAATTCATTTAAATAACAGGAAAAATGATAAAATTATTCTATAATTTCCAAGATAGATGCTTAAATATAAAGACTTTTCTTATCACTTGCAGATGCTATGGTGAATGAATTTGGCGGCAATTGTCACACAGCTATAGAGAGGCAACAAGCAGCATCTTGCAGAGATGATGGGAAAGAGGCAGGGAGTGAAGGGACATTGGCAGAGAGAGACTCTTTGAGCTTTTCTCTTGACGGATGTGCCAGTGCAGACCAAGAAGGCAAAGGATTGGCAGAGTAAATAATTTTGCCCACTTCTGGCAGTAATCATTACACCCTCTTTTAAGGACACTGAGAGCTCAGTCCAAAGTCTAGGAGGCCAGTAAAGGGGAGGAAGCTGACCTGCAAACTCTGGATTGGTTGGCTTGAATTTAGAAGGGACACTCACAGGTTTACCATGTGCTAATTTCTAAGCATTGAGCAGCCCTGGATAAAGCAGTGTTTCCAGAGTTTGAAAGGCTCCAGATCCCAAGAGTCTCAGCAACGCAGAAGATTTGAATACCATAGTTGACGCAATATGCTTTTACATTTTGTTTTAAGGTCTGTTTGGAAATCAAAAAGCTTTTCATTTGATCAAAACAAGCACTCATTTTTCTTTAAGTCTACTCATTTTTGATTAACGTCACCATAGCTATAAATACTTGTTTAACATCTGCTTGTTTAGGATAGTAACTCCTTCCTTGGAGACTCTATCTTGGGCTAAATGCAATATTTTTTCTTTGCCTGTTGTGTAAATCTAAAGTCAAATCCTACATTTTACTCTCATTCAATTTGCCATCGTTCTTAATTCACCATCCCATGCCTCATTTTCTCATTTAAAAAAATATTTGATCTGTTTTTTAAATTTTATTTTTTTTTAATTTTATTTGCATGTGTCTGCATGCATATTTGTACACATATGTGTGGGTATCCACAGAGGCCAGAAGAGGGCAAGGATGCCAGATCTCCTGGAACTGAAGGTCTATCAGGTTTTAAGTTACCAGACTTCGGTGTTGGGGACTGAACCCAGATCCAATGGTAGTAATTCTTTTTTAGGTAGTGAACCACATCTCCAGCCTAGGGTTTTTACTCTCTTCATTGATAGATTAAATGTGAAACCTGTATCATGCCCAGAGCAAAAACTCACTTCACGAATAGAACTTCTCATTCTAAATATGCTTTACAAACATACTGGAGCCAAACAGACTGACTAGTCTTCAGGACACTCCTTTCTTTTAAAGGATACATTTAGCTTATCTATATCCATTGTGCTATAGTTCCCTAGAATTATATCATCCACTTTTATAAGAGCACTGGACTGTATCAGATATCATGAAGGCTCTGTGAGAAATATATGGTAATTTCTACAATACCACCATGCTTTCTGTCTAAATCAAGGGTGAGTAAATGTTGGATAGACATAGAAATTGGGATTCATAGGAAGGGAATTCATGAGAACTCAAAAAAAATTGTGTTGACGCTCACAGTCGCTATGTGTAATCTCACAGTCACGGTGTAAGGTGGTTTAGAATGAAAAGGTCAAATTTTCATCCTCTCCTGGCTTACAACATCACCTTACTAAGCATTACTTCTTCAGCTGTATTGTATTTAATATGAAGTTTCGAACAATTAGCAGTTGGTTGTAGATAATCAAGTTTTTTTTTACTTGTTATCTTTTAAACCATCAAGTTATTTAAAAATTTGTTTGTTTTATTTTTGAGATTATAAAATAATTATATAATTTTCCCCTTCTATTTACTCTCATGTTTCATGTACTCTACTCTTCCCTTATCTCATGCTCTCTTTCAAATGTATGTGTATATATATACATATATATGTGTATATATATATGTATATATATTGCTTCTTTTATGTAGATGTGTTTAAGGCTGACCATTGGTATTGGACAACAAATTTGTGTGTGTGTGTGTGTTTTCCACCAGGAAGTCTATTTCTCCTAATCAGGGTTTCTTAGTTGCCTGTAGTTCTTTCAACATGTTGAGGCTTCCTGAGTTTTTTCTCTTTCATATTTTCTTGCCTAATGATATTGTCTTGTTCTGGTCATGTTTTGGCAATTATGTTGATAAGACATTATTGGTGTAGCTCCTGTGACATATCTAGAAAGAGGAATTTTCACCGCTATTTTTGGATGACTCAGAATCTCCCGTTCAATGGTCCCTGAGCCTGAGGTGCAGGTGTTTGCTGTAGATGTATCAGCTGGAACTGAACTCCACAAATAGGCATTTTGAATGGTTGGTTTTTTTGTAATGGTCTTCATCAAAGAGAAATTTCTTTGATAATAGGTCAGAATTACATTTACCTGTGGGAATAAGTATACATATTTAGAACATAGTCGGGATTAGAACGGTTTAGCTTAGGAGCTATTGTAGCTCCACGGCCAAGCTCCATGACTTTACTGTTTTGAGATAGTTATCCACGTTTCCAGTGTCAGATCTGATTTCCATCTTTTTGAGTAGGCTTTAAGACCTGCCAGAGAACTACTGGTAACCACTAAGATATGTATGCCATTGTTACAATTAACAAGTGGAACTTTGTAGAACCGACAAGCTTCTGTATAACTAAAGAAATGTTCAACGTATTGAAGTGAAAATCCACAGAATAGGAAAGAATCTTTGCCAGCTATCCATATGACAGAGGACTAATATCTAGAATATACAAAGAACTCAAAAGGCAACGAGTTAAACAAACAAATGAAATCATCCCATTCAGAAACGGGCTATGGACTAGAACAAAAAGTTCTCTAAAGAAGAAATGAGGTTTGTGGGTAAGTGGATAAATTTAGAAAAGATCATATTCAATGAGATAACATAGGTGCAGAAAGACAAATATCTCACCTGAAGTTCCAAGCTTCAAACCTTGAGATGTGAGTGTATAACCTAAGTAATTTCAGAAACAAGGAAAGCAAAAAGAGACCATTTATGGAAGCAGGGAGCAGTGTAGAGGGAAATGACTGAAAGGAGGATTCTAGAACAAGGGTAGCTTTAATTAGGAAGTTAGGAGAAATAAATACAGGAAAAGGGAACCACATTTTTAAAAAAGAAACAGTCAGAATGTTTTAAAGAGTCACAAAAAATTGTACTATTAACTTTCTACCAAAAAGTTCCAAAAATATATTTAAGCCTAACAACTCTCCCCCCCCCAATACCAGGCTGGCATGAAAATCCCTATTTTAAGTTGTTCCTCGGGGTTATCCATGAAACTTCTGCTATTGCTAATTGTGCTTGGTCTGACCACAGAGATGAAAGGTAAGTCCATATTGTTAAAACCATTATGTACTACAGACACAGGATCGAGAAGACCTGAGCTAAATCCTCCCCGAGTACTAGTTTTCAAAGCATTAGGAGGCATCGTGCAAGCTTCCAAACAAATTAAGAAAGCAACCGAATCCTTCCAGTGACCCATACTAAAGTCATTTTGACAGTAATAAAGAAGATCAAGATTATAAAGAAAGGTTATGGTTCTATTTGGGAGGTAATGACAATATATTTAATATATTTTACTTGGACAGTTTAGATACTCAGAGCAGAGCCCTCTTCCTGCAGCATCATTTGTCTTCTGCATTCACACTAAACTAAAATCCTTTGTTCTATAAAAGCTCAAATCACACACTGATTTCCCATGACTTTACTTCCCCCTCCCCTAACTGTACTTCCATTTATATTACTATTAAATTTTATTTCTGTATGTTGATTTTTTTTGTATCGAGACTATTTTGGAACTATTTCTACATTCCAGGTAGTCAGACAGACAGTCACGTGAGTTAGAGTGGTATGATAATATAGTGATTCCTCTCTGGCTTTATTCACTGCCAGTATTATAGTAAGGATAGCTGCAAAACTTGAACCCAAGACTTTGGATGTTGCTCCGTAGAGCTGCATGTTCTGCCAAGGCAGTGCTGACTTGCAATGCTCTCTTCCACCCCAAGAGGAAGCTGGAAATCACTTTGTACAGTGGTAGAGACGTAAACAAAAGCTCAAGGTTTACAGGGGCTACATAAGAAAAAGTGGCTGAAGAGCAGATCATTCTGACTCTTTGCAATTGGAAAAAAATATATTTTTAATAAACTGCTGAAATCTGGGATGATTTTTTTTACTCATATAACCATGGCTACTAAAATTAAATGAGTTTTTATTCTGTTCACATGCCTAGAGTGCTTAATCTCTGCAGTTTAATTGTTATTAATGATTGAGCCAAAATTCAGTTGAATGTGTTGAATTTAATAGGTATGTTATATATTATTATAATTTTATATATTCAACTCTAAGCTTAATGTATAACAGTTAACTAATTAAATTAGTCTCTGAAAATAAAAGCAGTATTTCCCATTACTTAGTATGTTTTATACATGCATTTTCAAGAGACTATATCAATGAGCTTTTACTTCAAATATATAAAGTAGACAAAAAATACATTCCTTATGAAATCCTTGGCCTGTATTAGAAGATATGTGGTATTCACTAAATGGAAGTTCTTAACCTTTCTATTCTTATAGCAAAATGGAATTAGATACTTGAAACTTTGCAAATTAACACCCCTGGTACTGATGAACTTCAACTATGCTAGAGAAAGAGCATAGACCACATCACAACTGTGGAGTGCTTTGTTTTCCTAGGAGATTGTGAAATTAACAGCCTAAGCCCCACGTTCTTGATTTTATTTGGTACCAATGTTTCACCATCAATTCCAATTCTTTCCTAAGCATAAAATGATGGTGATTTTAATTTTCTCTTGTGTCAGTTTTGATCTGTTGCCTCATCTGTTACTGGTTCTGAACACCCTTCTGCCACTAACTACTGAGTTACTATACCCTTCCTTAAGTGTCCTTGTAGTCTCTACTCTCCACTATAGTAAATGGTTTCTGTAAAGATCTTGAATGACATCCCTGGTAGTATATTATAGAATAAACAGTTAAAGACTCAAAGTTGAGGCATAGACAAAAGCTGGAACTCAGCTTGCCTTCTTGTAAAATTAAAAAGAAAATGCCTTCATTTTATAAATACATACAAGTAATGAAAAAAAAAAACCTACACTCTCTAAGGATACCAGCGAATATTGACACAGGTATATCTTGGAGAAAGCTTGGCATTTCTCCAAATCTAATCTAGGTTCCTGATTGGTTTACTGGCTTTCAGCTTCATAGTATGCTAAAAGTAATTGAGGCCAACAGAAATGAAAACACCTCAGTGCTTACCTGGGTCTAAACTCTCGATTTGTGTCATCATCCTTATTCCAGGGCTGCAGCTCCACCTGTGTTCTGAGTCTACTCTCCGCAGACATTTAAGAAGGCTTTTCTAATGAGCTCCTTTTCACTGAATTCTCAGTCATATTAGTATTTCAGGATTGTTAAATTATAAGTGGTATGGATAGAATGGCCCCTCAAAGTTGTCCACATACTATTTCCGAGAACTTCCTTGAATGTGTACCCAAAGTGACAAGGCAGAACTTGAGATGCCATTAAGGCTGCAGAGATTTAAAATAACAAGTCCACATCAAATCACATACATTCTTTGTAAGATTTTGATAATCATATATTAGCTGCATGCATACAGCATGCACCAATTAAAGGGACCAATCTGTAGTAATTAGCACTCCCTGCTCTCGTTGCATTGTGTTTGGAGACTTAGGACCCTGTCTTCCCGTATTTTATAAATACTATGATAATTATTGTAAGTGGCATGCATCTTACTAAGCCATGGAATACCAGAACTTATTTGTTCTACCTAATAGGGTATGATAACTGCTATCCAACCTCATATGAGTGATTAAATGCAGGAGATGAGAGACAAGAAGGGAAAACGTCAGAGGCTGGAAGCATAGAAAGTCTCCTTATTTTTTTTCTCTGAGTTTCTAATTGGAATAAAAATGTGATGTCAATCACGGATAATTTCAGGGAACCGAGAGAGGCTCTCAGCTGTCTCCAGGCAGGAAACAGGGATATGGGTTGGGCCACAGAGCAGGCAGGTATTCCGTCACAACCCAGGAGCGGTCTTCTCAATTGCCCATAAAAACCAACACAGCTCTTCAACACCTTTGATACTGGCTTAGTGAGACCCTGGGCATGGAAACAGTGGACCCATACGTATTTGACTTCTGATACACACTAGCCTACACATGCATATACACTTCATAGTAAGTAAGTATCCCAGTTGTTCTTTCCAAAGGGAATTCCAACTTAAGACAAGAAAGCTACTCACCTGACACCACATAACTACCCTTTTTTTATTATATACCTTTTCACTATTCTTTTCTTTTCCTTTTCACTATTCTTGCAACAACCCCCCCTTGTTTATATCCCTATGGTTTCATAACAAAAATGCCACAGGTCAGGGTGATTGGGCAACAGAGTTTCTCCATTCCACAGACTTCTAAGGACCGGAAGTCCAAATCAGGGTGCTGGTTTGTTGGGTTTCTCCTGTAGGTTGTGGGTGCCTACTGTCTCACTGTGTCCTCCAAGACCTCTGTTTCTGCTGTGTGCATCTGGTATCTTTTCCTCTTCTTACACAAATGGCAATCAAGTGGATTGAGACTTGAAGATTTCACTTACCTTCTGAAAGGACTTGTTCGAGGAGTGCTTTCAAATACACATTATGAAAAGAATAAGGCATTTTAGCCCATTTTTCTGTGCTTCAATAGAAAATTTAGGAATGAGTAATAAATAATGAACAGTGTGGTATTTTTTGTTTTCTAGTGTTTTTTTTTTTTTACAGTTCTAGAGGTGGGAACATCTATTATCACGGTGACAGCATCAAGCAAAGGATTTCATGCTGTGTAGAAAGACAATAAAAAGTAAGAGCAAGATAGCAAGAACGGGTTCAACTCATTGATAACAATCTAATCCCTCAATGAATAGAACATTGTCCTTGTAGCAACATTACCCCATGCTAATAATCTCCTCGTAAACTCTATATCTCACTGCCTCTATGCTGGAGATTCAGTTTTAAAAAACATGGACTTTGATGTCAGCTTCAAACCCTGGTAGCAAAGAGGCACAAGTTTAGATCCCAACAGTCCTCTTTCTATTCTTGCTGTTGCAGTGTACTTCTATTTCCATAGCTCCTGTGGAAGACTTTCGACAGGTGAGTGGCAAGCATCAATGCCTGATTCACAGTCTTGGTCAAGTTTAAGACTCCTTACCCCATTCCCATTACCAACTATATCCCCAAAGAGCTCTCCGGCAAACCAAAAGGCTTACGAATGTCGAACCCCAGAAGCAAGCCTCTTCATTTGCCCTTTTCAAAGAAAAACTAAACTTGATATTTGTTTATAAAATGCAGTTGTTTGAATAAGATGCACTCCACATTAGCCAATAATTTCCCATTTGCCTCTGATGCCCCCCCCTTTTTTTTTACTTTATTCTTCTGAATATTTTAAACAAATGTCAGTGCAGAAGAACAATTTTGATTTCCTATAATGTTTGATTTTAAAATTGCGTATCAGCCAACTAGCAGTATATTCAATTGAGAACACATTTGTTCTACAGAACGGAAAAACTCACACACAAAGTATTTTAAGCTATACATAAATAGTGCAGAATTAGGAATCTCCACACAGAACAAATCAAGACAGCATGTTCAGCTCACAAGGGTTCTTGTGAGTGTTCTTGCTTTCCACAGATAAAATCCTCATGAGGCATCTCAGAATGGGTAGAGGGGCAGTGGCAATAGAGTCATAAATTAACATGTGTGATAAGCTGAATGTGATTAATAGCATCAATGGAATTTACTGGGATAGTTACCTTTCCAAATACAACTAAACATGTTAGTCAAGAGCTTTCTCCCCAAAGATAATTCCATGATTTGTGATGAAGAATAACAGCCCTGTCAGCTAAACAAAATAATGCTACTTATGGGTACCTGTGCTACATTATGGTCCCTCCTCTCTCTCCATGTCTTCTGCTCCCTCCTGATCATCCTCTTGTTTCTCCTTCTCTGTCTCCTCCTCCTAGTTCTATTTTGTTCATTCAGTTTTAAGAATGAGTACAAGAGTCATGCAGATACACACACCACACACATATGCATTTAGGTATACAATGAAAAGTCCTTTGTCTCAATAGCCTGCCTGCAGCAAGCAAGGTAGGCCCTTTGTTTACGAGCCACCCAAGCAGCAAGGAGATCGGATCCGGGCACCAGGAGAGACATCATTGGGTCGTCCATGTTTGGGTGCTGAGGAGTTCCAGCTCGACGGGACAGTCCCTGCTTCTACACTGAAGAGATACACCCAGAGACTCAGTCACACCAAAGACTGGACCAAGACACCAGGCCTCTCCTGGCTCCATTTGAAGGAGAAAAGTCTATTTGAAACACAAAGAAGGCCTAGTTTTGTTTTAAGTAAAACTTTTCACTAATGGGTGTATGTGCTTAAATGATGTGGGATTTCCCCCTCTGCATGCTATGAATGTTTTATTACCATTGGTTAAAAAAGAAGCTGCTTTGGCCTATGGCAGGACAGAATTTAGCCAGGCTGGAAGAGAGAGAGAGAGAGAGAGAGAGAGAGAGAGAGAGAGAGAAGGCACAGTCAGGGAGCTGCCATGTAACTGCCAAAGGAGAAGAAGATAGGCCACAGCCTCATGGCGATACACAGATTAACAGAAATGGGTTCATTTAAAGATGTAAGAGCTAGCTAGAAATATGCCTGAGTCACTGGACAAGCTGTGTTGTAATTAATCTAGTTTCTGTGTGATTATTTAGGTCTAGACAGCCAGGAAACAAATGAGCAGTCTCCACTTACACTTAAAGATAAAGGGAAGAGATATCAAAGACAGACCTGTAAAACATTCAACTGTGCAGTTTATATCCATCTGAGATACTAGAACACAGATTATTGACAATTGGATTAAGTCATTGGTAAAATATTTATATGTGGCTTAGTCAATTACTTCATTTTGGTAAATGGAAAAAAACACAGATATCTTAAAAATATTGTGATTCCGGTAGTGGTCAATTAAATTTCTAGAGTAAGAGCAGGTGTTCCACTATGGCCTGCAGCCCCTGAGATCAAAGGATGTGTTTTTGATGGGCAATACTCTTGATTAGAAGCCTAGAAATAAACCACGCTAAATCCATAGGCTTGGCAGCCTCACATGTTTGATGACTCTTATGCCCTTTGGGTCTTTGGAAAGAGGAGGAAAATGATCAGTATTTGTCAAGGTCAGCACCATTCTCTGTTCTTCATGATACCAATGGTTACTTGGTTATAGGTTATAGTTCAAGTGTCTAGAAGACGGGGGATACTTGGAAGCCAGAGAAACTGGTACATAAGAAGAAGCCTAGTTTAATTGTGATGAAATATGCTGACTGTTTTGGTCTGCCATTTCAGTTAAAGAAAACAGTAAAAGGAAGGTTTGGTGAGTCAATTAGAGTGTTGGAGATTTTGAGTATGAATCAGCATACATGTATATGCATGTGCTTATACATATGTATATACATATATAAGGAGATGGAGACTTATTTTAGGGACTTGGCTCAGACAGTTGTGGGGTCTGGCAAGTACAAAGTCTCCAAAGCAGACCAAGGAGTAGACCTAATGCAAAGTTTCAATTCAAATCTAAGCACCACCCGCTGGCATCATCCTCCTTGCTTGGACAAGTCGGCTCTTCCTCTTCAGGACTTCAAATGATTGGATGAGGTTTACATACATTATGAAATATGTTTACTCTAAGAATGGCTTCGATGTTGGTCACATTAAAAGTATAATCTCACTGAAACATACAAAATGGCTTGATCACAATGACTGAGTACCATGACCTAGTGAAATTGACATCCAAATTTAATCACTACCACCACCTGTTTCCATGTCACAATCAACCAAAACATAAAGTATTTTAATGCCGCTGACAGGTTGATCACTGAGGCTGTGCTTAGATAGAACGAATATTCTGCTGGAAACATCTAAGATGCTTAGAGGGCTAAACAAAGATGGTCTCAGTAGTGCTAAGTCCTCTTCGGTACCCAGAAGACTAGCTGATGTGTGATCACAGTGAGGAACGCGGAGTTCTGAGAGCCGGTGAGCAAGAATTCCATTGCTTAGATCTGATTTAAGATTATGACTCAGAACAAGCCCAGGAGCCCAGACTTCATTTGCCAATGCTAGAGAGAGTAACAGGATATTACTCAAAGGGTGGAGATATATATTCAATTCTTGAAAAGGACATAGAAAGGCAGACCAGAGACTCTAAAACAGTGACAAATTAGCAGAAGTAAAAACCAGGTTTCACAAAGATAAAGACTAAAGGAAATTCATTTCTTCGAGGGTCTGAAGTGTATTGTGCTGCTTGGGTTGACCAATCACATACTGCTGGTTTCTAAATTTAAACAAGACAAGAGAGAGTAGGGAGATGAGAGAATAGGAGAAAGAGTGGCAAAGGAATAGAGGAAGGAAAAGGAGGAGAAAAACAAAAGCAAAAATAGCAATGCCAAAGGGTTTCTCTAGGTTATTCCCAGAAAAAAACTGAAAACAGAAAGAGCTACACCCACTTTTTATGAGTGTACGCTAATCATACAGTATACCATGGACAGTGGTGTCCTTATGATGCTTTCATACCTGTATATATAATGAATTCAACTCATTTTCTGCCGGTCTCCTTCTGCACCTTCCCTCTCCTGCTGGCCCCCTTCCTCTTCTCAGCCTGCCCCGTTCCTTTCATCTCCCTTACAAAATTAGATTCTATGTAAGAGAGAAAATAGTATTTTTTTAATTATAGAAAATATAGACAAGAAATTCATCCTGGATGAAAAAACTCACAAAGACTATAGCTACCCAGCTTGCTGTCTCAAAAGCAGCTGTATAAGTGCCTGTCAAGTTTCCTCGAGTTCTTCAGTTCTCGCCAACATTGATCCTGACTTTAGGTAGACAAAAAGAGCCTTCCCCTCGACAGTTGATTTTTCGCAAATCCACCCCTTACCCTCAAATCACCCCACTTCTTAAATTCAGCTCTGCTATCTTCCTATATTTTTACCTCAGGAAGTGTGAGATAAACATCTGGCAGTAGATGAAGAATTAAAAGATTTAAGAGCAGAGAATGGTATGCCCTGATCAATTCCGCCAAAGTTCCAAGAGGCTCATTGCCCTTTTTCACCTTCTCGAAGTGTCAACCTTCCTCAGAACAGAAAGAGAAGCCAGGGGCAGAGCATTTAAGGGCAGCTGGTACATGCTGTGCAGTTTGCCAGCCCAACCGCAGTCCTGACATCTCTGCAGTGAGGCAATGGTTAAAGCTTTTAGTGAGGAGGCCCTGGCTGAGCTCTGTCCTTCTACTGTGTCTCCCAGAGCTCAGAAGTTGGTTGGTTTAAAATGACGCATCAGGTATGAGGCCCCCATCTAAAAGGCCAATCCATTGCCCCCAGCTGATGTTACTAAGCAGGGTAGGTGGGAAGTGTGCGGGATCCCATCAGCTCAGGCACTTTGAGCTCTGCGTTGCCTGCATGCCTCTCCAGGCCTCTCCAGGCCTCTCCTAGACCTTTCTGCCAAATGCTTCTGTAAGGATAAAGCTACATATCAAGGGCACGATTTAGAGTGCTTACCCCTGAACACAAACTGTTAGCTGGGAGGCATAGGGGATGCTAGCCAGCATGGGCATGAGCTCCTCTCCAGCAGCCAGGACGTTCATTTCCATCTTCCGCTTCTGAGTGAGAAGGGAAGGTGAGATGGGTCATCTCCCAAGAAGAGTGGACCTTATCCTTGTCTGGTTTTTTTTTTTCCTTTGATGAAAATCTTTTGTTAAGCAAATATCTGTGTGTGACTTAAAAGAGACAGCTGCAGAACTTTGCTAGGCTCCCCTGTGTAATTGAGACCATCAACAGCAATGTAGTATTAATGAGTTATCAGATCTAAACTTGGCCTGACCTGTCAGTCTTTATGAAAATAATATCTGTGAAAAATGCCTGTACTTCTAGCATGTGTGAGTCTGAGGAAGGAATGAGAAATTCAAAGCTGGGTGAAACTCTATTTAAAAAAAAAACACAGACAGACAGACACAGAAAGAAGGAAAGAAAGGAATATCAGTGTCAGACATTAGAATACAGCTCAGTAAATAGAGCTGGTTTAGCTTGCGAAAGGCCCTGGTTTCCATTCCTAGCACACAGTGACCGGAACTTAAAGAAAAATAGTGTTGGAAAGGAGAAGTTGTTGGTGTTTAAGGGGCCCTTCTCCCTTCTGCTAGCACAGGGGTGGCTCAGTCTCACACATACCTTCTCTGTGATTTAATGGTGTCTGCTCCTCACATATGTACACAGACTGTACTGTCCTTCTCATAATTTTAGACTCAGAACTGTAGAGAAGCTGCTGATGAGAGGCCTCTGCAGATGTTGCCAGAGGCCACAGCTGCTGGCATTAATTAAGGACTCGGTTGAGCTCTGTGTTTGGGACACACTACACTGGGCTCCTGCAGCAGCAGGGGCCAATTAATTTCAAGAGCATTGCAGATTCCTGTCCCAGTCGCTGAGCTGAAATCAAGTAGGCATCTCAGTCACAGAGCATGAAGCAGCTTTGTACCTGGGCCCAAAGCTAGAGATGATTTTATCCCTGTAATGGGGGCCCTTGAGAAAAAAAAAATCCTCTTGAGTTCTGAAGTTGACCCTCATGCTGAGGACTCAGGTTTCCTGTCTATGGGAGAGGTCAGAGGACGTTTCCATCACATATAGATGCTAGGCTATTTAACTCTCCTCCCTATCTCTTCCCAATTTATACTCCTGCATTTTCCTTCAGCAGGGTAAATGCTAAACCCAGGAAAACACTAAACATCCTGAAGTGTAGGCCCGCAGACACAGTGTCCAGCTTCAGCTCCAAGCAGATCACAGTGTCATCATAAGCCACTTTGAATTGTTCATGATACTACAAGATACCTTTTTTCAAAGAGAGTGACCTTCCCAAGAAACATTAAAAGACGGGATCAACTTCAAGCATCTTCTTTCTCAATAGATTGTAGGGTATTTCCAAAGCCAAGCAAACGGCTGTCACTTGACAGTGATGGAAACTTCCTTCTATTGCTGTTGTTTTCTCTGGGGAGACGTGAAAAAAGAAAAAAACTTCAGCTCATACCAGATGGTGAACCAGTGACAGACCAAAGTGAAAAAGCATCAGTTTGGTGAATGAATTCAGTTATTGGGGTGACTCACAATAGCAAAAATGACTCAATGATAGCTGTACCACTAAAGCTGATCTCGGCATGGGTGGCAGCTCATGGAGGTTGTAACCAACAGTGCAACTGCACATCCTGCAGGAAACTCAGCACAACCAAGAGTGTCTTTTCCAGGCAACTCAGTGTATGTGAGCATCTCTCAGCAATCCTTATTGCTTCTATATGTTTGGAGATGCAGGGAACTAATGAAACTGGTCAGTTTCAGGAACTTCCTGAGGCCTTTGAGTTGTTTGTTTTCTAAGCTGTAGGAGTTTCCCTAGAGGATTGAATGATTCATCTCCTTTCAGACCATTCTGTGTTTTAATGATCTTCTCCTCAAGATGAGGGATTAATCTTGCAGGGAATTGCTATAGAAGCATGCATCTGACAGGAAGCTTCATTTTTTTTTTGTTATTTGTTCTGTTTTGTTTTGCTGTCTACTTCTTAAAGAGCAACTGTTGAAAAGAACAATTTTTTTTGGCAAACAGTGCCTTTCGAATATTGTAGACCAATTTTGATGACAGAAACTTTGGACTGTTAGAGAAAAGTTTCATTGAGGCTTTGAAATCATTTACTCCAGTGCCTCCAAATTAGAGCCAGGACACTGTTCCCATTAGAAGCAGCATAAAGTCAGCATGTGGAAACATGAAATTCCTTCAGGTAGGTGTGTTGAAGAGCCAAGACCAGGTCTCCAACATGGTCTTTGTCATATCTGCAATTTGGAGGGAGCAATAATATTTCATGAGCCTGTTACTGTCAAGATAAACCAATACAAATGAATTTGGTGGGCTCTCATATTTTATTAGGGTCTTATGCAGCCCAGGACAACCTGAACTCACTATGGACTTGAGGATGACCTAATTCTGACCCTCCTGCTTCTAACTTTTGGGTGTTCAGATTACAAGTGTGTTTCAAAATGTGTTATTATTTAGTTAGTATATGTGTTATTGGAAATGAGACCCTGCCATTCTAGGCACTGAACTACAACCAAAGCTATGAAATCTAATTTTTAAATTATAGGAATTATAGTTTATTTTTCTTAAGAAGTGAAGGAGATGACATTTTCTGTGAGGGTACCCTTCTCGTCTCACTAAGGTGAACACGGTGAATCCAGGCTGCTTTATGAGGTTTCTGGACCATAGGAACTTTTGCCAAGCAAAAGCTCAAGAAACTAGCAATTATGTTTTATATGCATTATTACCAATCATATTAAAAGTATATTTTGAAATGTTGCTTCAACCTTACTTTATTTTTTTCTGAAGAATTAAAGATAAAACATTTATTCTACCCTGTAAAATGAAAACAAATTAAAAGTATTCTGAGTTGATTCTAACCTCTAAGAAGTGTCCTATCAAGGTTTCTGCTTGAAAATCAAGAGAAAATTAAAAAAAAGCTAAAGTTTCCTTCTTCAATACAGTTTTACATTCTTCAGTCCAGAAGATGTTCACAAAGAGCAGTGTTGTTTTTGCACACACAAGTTTGTAATTTAGCTCCAATTAGAGGGGTCTCTGAAGAGGAAATGCAAAGGTTCCTTGACTATCAGGTTCAATGTTTGTACATTAATAAAGTCAAGGAACCAGTGCTCTAGGCTACAAAAACTCTGGAGGTATTCAATATTAATTTTTCTGGGAACATAACTATAAACATAATTTGGTGACAAGCTCAGCAGTAAGTCTATCATTTTTTAAAGTCAGATCTTTAATACAGCATCATCAAGGACAATTAGTGCACTATGTGACAAAATTCCACAGTTAAAGGAGGATTTCAGTATTTGCTTGAGTCGTTTGGGAATTATTTAAAACCCTGGGAAAATGTACATCAAAAGCAATTACTTTTCAATGGTCTGTCGTGATTCTTTTTGACAATGGAATCACTACAGATTGTCCATCTTCACTTCTGCTGTCCCTCAAATTTAGCTAATACACACACAAGAACATGTACACACAGAAACAGAAATGCTTAGACATATAACCTGTTTATCTATGCTTATACATACATTACATATAACACAAAAATTGGATATTAATATGGGTTATGTGTAAAACGACAGAAGCCGTGCTAACATCAAAATTTTATGTGGAGTCTGTATTTCCCCATCAGCACACAATGCACACTGGGACTGTGTGAAATATATTCAGCCTTTTACATGTCAGTGGGAAAAGTCACTTTTTATGTGTAGCTTGTTTTATGTCATAGACCTATTTTGTTTATTTTCATGCTACTCTATAAAAGACGCACAATTAAAAAGGTAATTGTAATTTTTCTGTGAGTCATATGACCCATTTTGAAAAGTAGGATGTAACTTTAACTTTACAGGGAATATTCCTTCATTTTATGGTAGATACTACTCTGAACAAAAGTCTGTGTTTTACATAGTGAGTTTATTGGGATGGGAACATATGTAATAGAAAATGTTTAATGACTCTTTGATTAATTTTCTATGCTTCTTTTACTCTTTAAGAAAAGCCTATTCTGAAACCTTAAAAATGATCCGCTTTCCCTCTTTTCTCTTCCCGGGAGTAAAAGGTTTTGTGTTTGTTTTGTTTTTGTTTTTGTTTTTTTTCCATCTAGAAGACAGCAGAGAAGAACATGACAGGGGAGAGAGTGCCTGGCTCCGTAGAGAAAGGATGGGAAGAGGCAGATTTTTGGCAGAACTGAATGTGTTAATCTGCAGCGAAATTAGCGATTTAAAAAAGTATTTCTCAGCTGCACATCTGAAAAAATTATGGGTCTAATTTTCCTTTGGAAATTTAAAATGTTACAAACTCGTAAAGATATAATTATCAAAGTTTTTCCACCCCACCCTCGCCATGCACGCAGAAAGGAGTAGAAATATGTATGGATGTAAATGGGGTGACGACTGCAAAGAATTTAGAAACATTTCAATAAACATACTTGCAAATATTTTCGGTATTTTGAAAAAGTAGGACACATATGTTAAAGCCGAGTGAAGAGGGCCTAAAAGGGAGACTCCAAGCGCGCAGTTTGCTTCTATATTTGTGTGAACCATTTGGTTAAGTATTTTGCAAAATATCTACACTTTATTTTCCAGTCCTTCTGGGATTTTCAAAATACTGTATATCCTACAATAGACTTTTCAACATATGTGTAAGCTGTAGTGTGAAAATAATCGTGGAAATAATTCTAGATCTATATAATTCCACAACCTACTTGCCTTGAATTGGCTGCATGTGTTTTTCAAGTAAGTATGCAGAGAAAATATTCAAGTGTTCCACACAAAACGCATTTAGATTCGAAAGCATCTTTGAAATGTGCGAGGCTTTGCCAACCCTGAGGAAATTAGCGAAGATAACATTTAATAACATCAAACAGGAGAGTTTCCGTTTTGTCAGATTCCTCTAAAAGTTTGGATAAAATAGAGAGATGTTTAGTTCAAGCGTTCATTCTTTAATATAGTTGTAAGTAGAAAAATGTTAGACACATTTAAGTTTTCTAAGAATTAATTATTTAATGAATTTTCCAGGGGGGAAAAAAAGAACGGTTTGCTAGGTAGGGACTCTTTCTGCTTATGTAATCTAGTAGGAAAATGTTTTCTCCAGATCTGGGGTCCTTCTCCACCTCTTTCCTCAGAAGCTGCTAGAAGGAAGTTTAAAATAGCCAAGGTTTTTCTTTAACCTTTTCTTTCCTAATTCTCCTCCTCCAGCTTTTCTTTCCCCATTTAAGATGTTATAAAAAATTAGCAAAGAAAATGCTAGCACTCAGCAGAACTATACACATTCGGGTACTAAATAAATACTTTAGATGGTGATGAATGCTGGCAAGCCTCCATGGAAGAAAGACCTTACACAAAAGATGTTATAATTATTATGTTTAAATGATTATGCTATAATTATTATGTTAAAAATCTCCCATGCTTTCAGAGCAGCTCAGCAGTGGCAAGGCTGTGACATCCCCATTAAGCCTTATCTATTGCTAAGGCACTTGCCACCTTCGCCGGCAAACCAATGTGAAGACAGCAACATGGCCAAGCTAGAGCAATCCGGAGTAATGGGGCGCAGGGGGGAAGCCGGGTGGTTGGGTGGCTGGGTGGCAGGCAGTTCTTTCTCTCTCTCTCTCTTCTGCCTGAGAGGGCTGCTGACACCAAAGAACTGCATCTTCAAATATTGCTGCAGGGCGGTCTTGTTTCCTAACAACCTGCTGAGGGCTGAGTGAATTCACAGCGGTCTACCCGTTTCTTTTGAGTAACAGACAAACAAAAACTTTATGTGGAAAGATGGTAAAAGCTGGATAAATGTTAGGTCTTTTATCAGGAGATGGTGTTTTCCTAGGAACAACCTTTGGACTCTGGGCTGGTTCTCAGGCTTCCATGGTTCAGAGATACCATCATCTGCATAACAGACATTATACAAGTGAGTGTGGGGATTCTTACTGCTTTCTAGCCTAAGCAAAACAACAACGCAATTCACCAGGATTTGCCAACCCTGAGAAAATTAGCAAAGATAACATTTCCTATTAGTCAGTTCCTACTTTCTCAGATTTCCTGAAGAGTTTGGATGAAATATAGAGGTGTTTAGTTCAAGCATTCATTCTACTACGTATATGTTAGTAGAAAATGTCCCAAAACTTAATTATCTAATGGCCAGGACCATTAGTGTGCATACTCCTGAGAGAATAGTATCTAAGGTCTCCTTTGCCTAGATAATAAGACTGTCTCAAAGACACAAAGCTAAACATCAAAATCTCTGACTCATAGACTGGGTACCATGGCATTGTGGGTGTGTGCATAGACATAGATAATGGACTTTCTGCTTTTGCTGAATTCAGGCAGGTTTTCAACTCAGAAGGTGAATGAGGACCCGGAAGTGAGCTGCTGTGTGTTTGATGATAGCCCAAAGAATTTCTCAGTTGTGTGTCTCTGAGAAAACATGGGGGTTTATAGAGCATGTATCTGGGCATTGATTTGCTACATATGAATAAACTAGCAGCTTTATATTTTATTAATGCAGACACATTTTAGCAAAGTATACCAGGCAAGATGTTTGAATCACACATATCTGGTACTTGTGTTTCTGCTCACTACATGGATTAAGTGCTGTAGGGTCCAACAATGTGCACTAGGTACTGATTCAGATACAACTCAGACAGACCTCTTCTCAGAATCACAGGGCGCTCGGCGTCCCAGAAGAGACTAGGCAATATTCATTACTGGTATATGCACTAAGGGTTAAGTTTGTGAAATGCTTCCCGCAGAAAGGTGAGGAAGAGTAGGGAGCAGGGTGTGGTCAGGGGGCCTCCAATAACCTGTTGCGGGGTTTTAACTCAGATGGTTCTATATGGGGAAACTGCACAAGAGCAAAAAGACAAGTTCACAAGCAAAGTTAGAGGACTAGGGATTAATTGAAACCCCTGAGTGCTGCATGGGAAGTGCCTGCCTATTTAGAGCCAACGGATAGGTTTCCGTGAAGTTAAGGAAGCGAAAAATCCCATACGAAGCTAGTGAGATGTTAAATTCTAATTAGAAGTGTTAATTAAAAAAAAATTCCAATTTCATCAGTGAGAGTGCTTTTGTTGTCGTGGTTTTCTTTGCTACAGTGAATTCTAAGTATCCCGACTCACAGTCTTCTGATGTTACTCTGCGCATCTATAGGGTACAGGGAAGTTGGCTCTCACCATGGCTGCCTGGCATTTCAGATGGCTGGCCTCACTGCCACCACCGGCGGAAGTAGGTGGGCAGCTTCACGGATTGTTTGTGTTTTCAGGCATGGGGATTTATTGTAGCTCAACGTGTGGAAAGGATTTGAAACAAAAGGCTTCCCTGAAGTTCGCCATGAGGTCTTGGGTCAATGCTTTTGGCTTCTCATACCTGCAAAACAGATACAGTAAATTTCCAAAATCTACACCAAGTTCTTTGGGGGCTGTGTGCTAAATTAAACGTGATATGACAAGATCTCCTCCCAAGACTGTTTTGAAGCACTGTGAATTAGAATACAAATGTTACTTATCTGAAGTTATCTTAAAAAGTTAACATTTAGGGGGCTGGAGAGATGGCTCAGAGGTTAAGAGCATTGCCTCCTCTTCCAAAGGTCCTGAGTTCAATTCCCAGCAACCACACGGTGGCTCACAACCATCTGCAATGGGGTCTGGTGCCCTCTTCTGGTCTGCGGGCATACACACAGACAGAATATTGTATACATAGTAAATAAATATTTTAAAAAAGTAAACATTTAAGTTCAAAATCAGCGGATTCCCGAAGAACATGTGTCTGTTAATAGTTTTATTCCCTACTAGGATAAAAACTGATTCAAATTACTTTATGAAGTCTTAAGCATCTTGTGTTATGTTTGATGATTGGATTGTTCTAAAATTTACAACTGATATAAATGGAACAGCTATTTATAAACTATTTCTCAAATAAAAACTTAAGGATAATAGAGCTACTTTATTAAAATATAGAGAATGGATTTTGTTATGAAAAGTTACTTTTAAATTCAGAATGCTTATTGGCTTTAGTCTATATAGTATTTTATTAGCGCATACTCACTCTATAAATGATGGGTTCATGACATTGTGCCAAGTGTATCAAGTACTTTGACCGTATTAACCTCATCCTGTCCTGATCCCAAGTCCCAGAAGCAACCGGCTAATCCCTTTTACATTTCCCCATAGGCTCCTTTCTCATTCCATGTGATAGATATTGTCTGTAGCCAAGTTTCCACCAGTGAAGT
>NW_026067903.1:1422449-1467827 GCF_014885135.2 Alexandromys fortis | reverse complement strand
TTTCTTTCTTTCTTTCTTTCTTTCTTTTTGTAGTTTTGGGACAGGATTTTTTTGTAGCTTTGGGCCTGTCCTAGAGCTAGCTCTTGTAAATCAGGCTGGCCTCAAACGCACAGAGATCTGCCTACCTCTGCCTCCTGAGTGCTGGGTTTAAAGGGGTGCACCACTACCACCCAGCTGATGATCTCGATTTCCAATATAAAAGTCCATTGTGCTCTATTTTCTTTATTCACTCATGTGTTGGTAAACACAGAAAGCTGGTTCTGCAGCTTAGCCATTGTGAACAGTGCTGGCAGAGACAAGGATATGCTGGTGTTTCTGTTCTGCTTGACTGAGGTCACTTTGGGTATCTTTCTAGGAGAGATGAGGTTGGACCAGATGTTAGCTGCACCTTTTGGTTTTGGAAAAACCTGTATACAGAGACTGTTTTACTTTACAGATCTCCACATTATAAGTGGGTTCTTTCCCCCTTGCATCTTCATTTTTATAATGATAGCAACTCTAACATGGATATTATATAATCTCCATAATGTTTCATTTTATATTTTTCCCTTTGCCCATTGACATATGCACGCTGTCTTTTTGTGAAATGTCTATTCATTTCCTGGCTGATCCATTACTGGATTATTTTAAGAGTTTCAGTGTTCAGTTTCTTGAGTTCTTCATGTATTTCATGTATTAACCCCTTTCAGATTAACAGCTAGAAAGTTTTTCTACCATTCTTTACACTGTTGATTCATTATATTGACTGTGTCCTTTGCTGAGACACATTTGTCTTCCACAAAACCCTTTTGTCACTTCCCATAACTATTTCTTGATCTGCAGAGGTCCTTTTCAGAAAGATCCCATCCGTATCTACATGTTCAGGGACATTTTATGTTTTCTTTGATCTGTTTAAGGTTTCAGATCTTGCATCAAGTTCTTTGATCCATCTTGAATTTATTTTGCATGGTGTGGGTGATAGAAATCTAGATTCTTTAATCCAAGATTAAAGCTAGATTCTTTAGTCCCAGCACAAGGCAGAGGCAGCGAGACCTCTGTGAGTTCCAAGCTAGCCTGGTCTACAAAGCAAGTTTCAAGACAACCAAAGCTACTACACAGATAAACCATATTTTGAAAAACTGAGAGAAACAGAGAGAGACAGAGAGAAACGGGGGGGGGGAGACCTAGATTAAAATTTCCACATTATTTAAACTGTTTAGTCTGTACCTATTTTTCATTTTCCTCAAGATGTTTCTATACTTGTGTGAAAACATAGTTGACTATAGCTATGTGGGCTCATTTCTGAATCTTCTCTTTCACAGATAAATAAATCTGTTTTTGAGCCAGTGTCATGCTGGTTTTGTTATATATTCTGTAGCATAACTTGTAATCAGATATGTGATATTTACAGATTTGTTTCTATTCAGGATCTTTATGTTTTCATGTAAAACTTAAGATAGCTTATGTCTTCCGACGTCATAAGGATATGGGTTTAGATTACATTAAATATGTAGATTGCTTTCAGTAATATAAACATTTTCAAAACATGAATGCTGCCAATTCATGATCTGAGGATGTCTTTCTATTTGTTGTTTTCTTCAATTTTTTTTCTTCTTTTAAAGCTTTGACTGTGTGACATTTGTTTCCTTAAATCTTTTTCTTGGTGCTTTTGCTGCTATTGTGAATAGGTTTGTTTACATAATTTATTCATCATCACATTCATTATTGGTATAAAGAGCAGGAACAGAATTTTGTACATTCATTTCAGATCTTGCTCCTTTGCTGGAAGTGTTGATAAGATTTAAGAATGTCCTGGTGGGATCTCAAGAGTATGTTAAGCGAATGATCACATCATCTGCAAATGATAATTTGAGTTCTCACCTATTTGTATCATTTTGATTCTTTCTCTCACCTTGTTGCTCCAGCCAAGATTTCAAGAACTCTTTTAAACTATAATGGAAAGTGTATATAACTTTTCTTGTTCCTAATTTTAAGGAAAACATTTTCAAGGTTTTACCATCTTCTATAAAATTTGTAGTAGGTATGTTGGATATGGGCCTCATGATTTTACATGGTTTACTTTCTTCCCAGATTTGTTAGCAGCTTTATCATAAAGAGGTGCTGAGATTGATCAAAGATGTTGATCTGATTCGGTGATTTGTGTATTGATCACATTTTTTTTTAATATGATCTAGATTTGGTTTGGTATTTCTGTGAGCATTTTTGAGTTCATGTTCATTGGGATTCAATAACTTTGGGGGTTGTTGTTCTGATTTTTGTGCCCTTGTCTAATACTGGTTCTAAGGTTATACCATCTTTGCAAAATAAATGTGTAGTTTTTGTCCCTTCCTAGTTTATACAAAGAGCAGAGTATAATCCATCTTTTAATGTCTTATAGAATTAGACAGTGAGCATTTCTAGTCTATTGCAAGTGTCATAACCTATATTGTAATAATCCAATAAAGGCCTTCTAGAACATTCTAGTTTAAGTTTTTAGTCAAGCATATCTAGAGATTTGCTTACTTCACACAGGAATTTTAATTTACTGTAATGTAGATCTTTAAAATATCTGCAATTAATATCTACTTTTCCTTTCTATTCATATTCACTTGAGCTTTTACACTCCTTTTAAAGTTTGTTTTAATTATGCATGTGTGTGTGTGTGTGTGCGTATGGGTAGCTATGAACACATGAGTATAGATGTTTGTAAATGTCAGAGAGATGTTGGATGAAGGAGTTACTGGCACTTTTAAGCCATTTGACAAGGCTCCTGGGGACTGAACTGAGTTTTTCTGTAAGATGCATTATGTTAACTCCTAAACCATCTTCCCAGTCTCATTCCCTTCCCTGTATTTAGAATACCTAAGGGTTCTCAATCTTGAGAACTATATCTGTTAGATTGATTCTTTGTATACCTTCTTTTAGCCCACAGTCATCAGGCATGTACGTGACTCACATACATATGAGTAGGCAAGCACTCATGCACATGAAGTAGAATAATAAAAAATACTTTTAAAAGAACGTTATGTGGGTATTTATTAGGTTCATTTGATATATGATGCAATTTAATTCTGTTGTTCTTCTATTGACTTTTGGGGGAGTCTGGACGATCAATGCATTGAAGAAAGCAAAGTATTGAAACAACTCACTATTATTGTATCTGGATGTTTCTGTCTCATTATGTCCAGTGCTGTTTCAATAAAATGGATGTACAACATTCTGTGTGTGTGTGTGTGTGTGTGTGTGTGTGTGTGTGTGTATGCGTGTGAATAAAAATAAGATCCAGATTCTCTTCGGTTATACTCTTTATTCTGCCTTACATGTGTGTGCCCAGTGTTTGTCATGCTCCTTTGTGGTTATAAGATGTTTAAATTCTTGTTGCTATGTGCTGAGAACCTCTGGTTACAGCTATCCCTATTAACCCACATGTCCACCCCAAACTCAGGATGGCAGTAGTTGCTTGCAGTTGCACAATCTCCATCAAAATATACCTGACTTGGTATTATATAAAGAATAGGAATGAAAACTCAGGATGGCAGTAGGTGCTTCCAGTTGCACAATCTCCATCAAAATATACCTGACTTGGTATTATATAAAGATTAGGAATGCAACTGGAGAAGTAAAAATAACGGTGACAGATAAATGTTCCTAGAAGATTCTAGTAATGGGAAGAAGCCAATTTCTGTTTTGATATTCAGAAGGCCATTTTTGGGAACATCAGAAGAGGTTCTGGGTACTAACTGAAAATTCAGTGCTACAGCAGCTAGAACCCAGAATACTTTCCTCATCCCACGGCAAGCAACCACCTGGGAGAGGACAGTTTGTTCTATGAAGAAATCTGTTTAAAGAAGATCTTGATACCAAGAGCATGGCAGAGGAGAGAGTCATGGGAATGAAAATGGAGATGGAGCAAACACCTGTGTGATGAGTACCAGATCGCTGGTCTTCTTCAGTCCAGCTTTAGACAACCTGGCTTCCAATTGTCCTTTCCTCCAAGAAAAGGGTTAAAGAACTTTGGGGCCCAAGAGAAAGCTCTGCAGGCATTATCATTTGTTTTCTCCCCAAAGCAACAATCAACCCATCGTATTGCTTTAGGAAAATCATTAAGCTCACCCCTTCAGTCATAACTCCAATCTTTGATTTCTAAACATGAACAAGTAGACAAGTACCTCAAGAAAATACCCAACTAAAAAAAGTAGAAAAATGAGAGAGAGAGAGAACTTAAAAATAACTAAACAAAAAATCAAGAAACAACACCAGAAAATATCCTGCATACAGGAGAATGCTAAATATATTCCATGTGAAAAGTAACATTTATGGCACTATTCCAAGAATAATGGACTATTATGTCCATATAGTATGAATTTGAAGGAGCATAAATTTGTTTGGAATGAGCTCATGGGAATAAGCAAGATTTGTCAACAAAGGGGAATAGTTTAAAAGATAAGTTAATTGAATGTGCTAGAAAGATGTGCAATTGGATGGATAATCCTAGGAAATAAAGGAATTTTTCATAGTTTTTCCTTTTGGTGTGTGTGTATGTTTCAGACTCAGGAAAAGGACCTCAAAGAATTAAATCAGATAATTTGACAATAAATTTGCATCCAGATTGAACTCCAGGCTGACTATCAGCATCACACAGGAAAGAGCATAGTACTTTTGATAAAATTTAAGAACCTGAGACACCGCCCTGGGCACCTGGGAGCCCCTCTAGCACCAAGTCTCTTGCCAACCCTAAGATGGCTCCCTTAATTAAGATATGTGCTTCCCTGCTCCCCTATCCAACCTTCCTTTATCCCAAACATCCCGTTTCCCAAGTTCCCCCCAACCTCCCCTTCTCACTTTACTCTCCCCATCTCTCCTTACCCCCCTCCCATTCCACCCCCAAGATCCCATTTTTTGCCCGGCAATCTTGTCTACTTCCCATAATCAGGAGGATAGCTATATGTTTTTCTTTGGGATCACCTTCTTATTTAGCTTCTTTAGGAGATCAAATTATAGACTCACTGACCTTTATTTATCTCTAGAAACCAATTATGAGTGAGTACATCCCATGTTCATCTTTTTGGGTCTGAGTTACCTCACTCAGGATAGTGTTTTCTATTTCCATCCATTTGCATGCAAAATTCGAGAAGTCATTGTTTTTTACCGCTGAGTAGTATTCTAATGTGTATATATTCCACACTTTCTTCATCCATTCTTCCATTGAAGGACATCTAGGTTGTTTCCAGGTTCTGGCTATTACAAATAATGCTGCTATGAACATAGTTGAACAAATGCCCCTATCATATGATCGGGCATCTCTTGGGTATAGTTAGTTCCTGGGGCAGCTGAGGACAGAGAACCTGAAATGACCCTATCCTATAGCCATACTGATGAATATCTTGCATATCACCATAGAACCTTCATCTGGAGATGGATGGAGATAGAGACAGAGACCCACACTGGAGCACCGGACTGAGCTCCCAATGTCCCAAAGGAGGAGCAGAAGGAGGGAAAATATGAGCAAAGAAGTCAGGACCACGAGGGGTGCACCCACCCACGGAGACAGTGGGGCTGATCTATTGGGAGCTCACCAAGGCCAGCTGGACTGCGACTGAAAAACCATGGGATAAAACCCGACTCTCTGAATATGGCGGACAATGAGGGCTGCTGAGAAGCCAAGGACAATGGCACTGGGTTTTGATCCTACTTCATGTTCTGGCTTTGTGGGAGCCTAGCCAGTTTGGATGTTCACCTTCCTAGACCAGGATGGAGCGGGGAGGACTTTGGACTTTCCACAGGGCAGGGAACCCTGACTGCCCTTCAGACTGGAGAGGGAGGGGGAGAGGAGTGGGGGGAGGGGGAGAGGAGAGGGAGGGGGGAAGGGAGACGGGGAGGGAAATGGGAGGCGGGGAGGAGGCAGAAATTTTTTTTCAATAAAAAATTATATTAAAAAAAAGAAACTAAAAAAAAGAACCTGAGACACAAAAAGGAAAAACCTTAGAAAAGTTTTAAATATTTTACAGAAGTCAAGAATAACTGCGATATAAAAGCTATAAGGTCAATGTAAGAAGAGGAGACCACACAGCTCAGTGGTTGACTGCTCGCTTAGTTTTAGGACGTGCTTGATTCCTTGTTCAAGACCACGACCACCACCACCACCCCCCACACACTCAATCTTCAAAATTTGGGATACAAATGATTTTTTTTACCCTCTTATTTTATGTCCTTGATAAATTCCTATGTCATTGTGGAGTAAGAATAACCCCTTAGGGAATATATAATTTCAAAATATTATCAATCACTGTGGATTCTTTTTTGACAATGAGGTACCTTTGGCCAAAGAAAATTTACAAAAAGAAAGCCTGCTATCCGTCTGTCACAGAAGAAAGGAGAAAGTATTACGCATAATGTGAACATAATGAAGTTTTTGTAGTTGGTAGCAAGTGAAGTAAATTTCCATAACTACTAAGAAAAAGAGAAAGGAAAACTCCAAGAGTTAACTGGGAAATTGCAAATAAAAAAAAATTAAGGATCAGTAGATAGGAGAGCATCGTTACACTGTTACATTGAAGTGATTCTAAATGAAAGGAATTTTACAAAGTTGACAATATTGTGAAGTTTCATGACCCATGAAGTGAAAGATACACAAATAAAAAAATATACTCCTATTTATAGATAAAGCAAAACAAATATTTGCAAATAATAGGGAAAAAAAGAAACAGCCTGTGTGTAGCACTTGGCTCAGTAATGAAAATACTGATATATCTCAAATAAGGAAAAAAAATCCCATCAAACTTGTTCAAAAAAAATAAATAAGTAAAAGCTTTTATCGCACTCTGGGGACTAAGCAGCGTAGGGCAGGGTTAGGTTAAGCCTTTGTTATCACTCTCTTTAACATCTTACCTCCACATCAGAAGCACCTGCCCCTAACCACATTACCACTTCCGTACAAATACAGCAGGAATCTAAAAACATGCAGACATGCAATATTTCCTGCTGGTAGCTACAAGCACCCTGTGTAAGTTTCATTTACACAGTCCGTCCTTGGAATTCTGCATAGGCCGAAGAACGAGTCATCAGGGAATGCAGCAGGCACACGTAGCCGTCTAGAGCAGAAGTCACCACTTAGAGTCACCTTTGTGCACCTTGGGTTTATGCCAAGGCAGTGCCATGAGGTAGATTTCTAACCCCGCCTGCTAAAGTCTGCTGGGCAGATGTCTGCAGAAAGTGATTTATAGGTCATTTGTTCTTTCTCTGCATAGTGGGAGCAAAGCGGCTTCTGCTTAAAGGCTTTTCCTTCGATTTAGCCTTTCCGAAGTTCATATGATGGTTTCCGGCCCACTGACATGGACTTTTGAAATATTCCTGTAGCTGGCATTTCACTCTCTGGTATTTCATTCCATGCAAATTCAGTCCGCTTACAAGACCTCACAATGAGCCTGTATCCACACTAAGATTCAGAGCAAAGTTTAATGGTGATCAATTGGTACTGTCTTGTAGATGTGCCTTTGTTTTTTTGCTGCTGTCTGTTGGGATGTTCAAGATAGGGTTAAGTTCGATCATAGACTTTGAAGACATTCAGAGATCTAAGGTCAGACTTGGTAATGCATACCTGTGTTCTCTGTACTTGGGACACGGGCAAAAGATTAAGGTGTTGCAGAACCATTTGGGTTACATCGAATAAATCAAGCATAAAATCACACACCCCAACCTTTATCCTTGGGATTTTCTCCTATTCTTAAAACTGCAATAGAGCATTTTCAAGTGACAAGACCTAAACCTTATGGGCTGAAAGGAGAAGAACGAGGCATGAAGAGGATGCCATAGAAGCCTGGAGAGAGAATACAGCTTGGACCCAGGAAGCACTAGAAACAGCCCTTCAACCCCCAGGACCACGTGCTTTTCCCATGAACCTTCATCACCTCTCTTTGTGCTGCTTTCTTGCTCTTTGTGATCCTTCCATCAAAATATTTCTTCTTCATGTGGGATAATCTCACAGAAGCAAAATACCTTAGGCCAGAAACCAGGCTCAGGGGTTAAGAGCACTTGCTGCTCTTGCAGACGGTCCGGCTTCAGTTTCCAGTACCCACACGGGGACCACAACCAACCAGCAACTTTCAGGACCAGAGGAACCTTGACTTCTTGTTTTCTGAAACCCAAGACACATGCATGGTGGATGCAGACAAGCATTCATAAAGCAAAAATGAGTAAATTAAAAAAAAATCACAGTTGATTTGATTGCAATTTCTCCTCCTGATGAATATAGGTCTATTTTATTCTTCATCTTTATTTTCCAATTAGTAACTATTAAATTGCTCCTTTAGATATGCCTTTCAGTAGAGAGGTCATAATTTAACCCCCCTTTTTACAACACATGTTCCCAGTTTAGTATTGTTTTGCTTTTCATGTGGCATTTATTCATGAAATTTTGATATTTTGGTGTAATTTTCTTATTGCCAACTTCTGTGTATTTCCCAGGACATTGTGTACTTAAATGTGTATGCTTGTAATCTGTAGTCTAGTATTTATTTTAGGCATATATATGGAATTCACTTGTTTATTTACTTATTTAGAATCTTGTTATATGTGCTATGTAGCCAAAGCTACCTTTGAATTTAGGATTTTCCTACTTATGCCGTGATTTCAGGATTTTGCATGTGTGCTACCTCATCTGGACCCTGGAATGTAATTTTAAGTATATTGGATGGCTAATTTTACTCTGCTGCTCGAGCCAGGGGTCCGGTGGTCTGTACAGAAGATCCCAGTTCCCAAGTGTTGACTTTCTCCTTAAACTTGTAGGTCACTGTTTTTTTTTTTTTTTTTTTTTTTTTCTCTCATCTCTTCTTACAAAACATGGGATCTTGGCATCTGGCACTCTAGGGCCCTCTGTGGCTTTGAGTATCTTGCCATACAATGACCTCAGCATAGTTTCTGGAGTAGGATAAAGCATCCTTTGGATATGTACACACGACCACGTGGTAGGTCTATACATTGCTTTTAAGGAAACTCCAGTCTGGTCTTCATAATAGCTGTGCCATTTTGGAATGCCACAAGAAGTGAATTCATGTTCCTCTTTTTCTGAATTTATGTCAACATTTCTTGCCTTTGTTTATAGGTAGTTTTCATTGTTGTTTGTTTTTGTTTTCCTTTTAGTTGTAGCCATTCGAACTGGGATAACATAAAATCTCAAAGTAGTTCCCCTGGTAGGTAGATGTTCCCTGAATATTTTACTTTTTTACATTTTAAATTTTTTAGAAAATTTTTTTCATTTCAAGTCTTTTCATTATGTTTTTTAATTTTTTATTTCTTTATTAATTAATTAAAGATTTCTGTCTCTTCCCCACTGCCGCATCCCCTTTCCCTCTCCCTCCCCCAATCAAGTCCCCCTCCCTCGTCAGCCCAAAGAGCAATCAGGGTTCCCTGTGCTGTGGGAAGTCCAAGGACCACCCACCTCCATCCAGGTCTAGTAAGGTGAGCATCCAAACTGCCTAGGCTCCGACAAAACCAATAGGTGCAGTAGGATCAAAAACCCATTGCCATATATTTTGAGAATGCTCAGTTTGTTTCCTTGATCCATTTTTAATTGGATTGTTTTTCTTTATTTTTTACTACTTTTGTTTTGTTTTGCTTTTAGTTCTTTGTGTTTTCTAGACACTAACACTATATCACAGAAATAGGTGGTAAAGATGTTTTCTTTTGGTTCTGTAGACTGTCTCTTCACTTGAATAGTGGTGTTCTTATCTTTACAGATGATTTTAGGTTCATGAAGTTCCGTTTATTAACCTGTGCTACTGGGGTCCTGTCCAGAAAGTCCTTTCTTGTGACTATAAATTCCAGGGTGTTCTATAGTGTCTCCTTTATTAGATTCCAAGGTATCAGGACTTATGTTCAATCCTTGATCAATTTGAAGCTGAGTTTTATAGAAAGTGAACAATTTATTAACATTAAGTCTATCATCTTATTTTCTAAGCAGGTAAATACAAATAGTAAAAAAAATGACTTTCAACTTTAATACGTAGGATTAAAATAACATGAAAATAACAATAATAACAACATAGGCATGTTTATTTGGGAAATACCATGAATCTATTAGTTAAAGGTATATTTATCTCCTCTTTATAAACAAGTGCTTCATTGCTCAGGAAAATTAATAAAATAACCTCAGATTCCACAGTTCACTAAAATTGGGGCCAGGAAACTTCTCTGGATCTATATAATTTAACAACCTTCAGTCCTAACCATTTTGGATGCTTTGTTTCTAGTAGCATTAAGTAACCTTTCTACAGTCTTGATGACAAAAAGAGCAGGTATTTGATGTAGATATTTACTGAACAATTAAATTGGATGATCATGAATTATGGACTCTTTGTTTGAAAAGAAAACTAAGGTAAATGATTGCATTTCCATGAATTACTAAGATATTTGAATACTTTTTGAAGTAGATAGTTTTCAGGCAATATCCATCTGTGCATTAGTCTTTTTTTCTCATTAATTGGATAATCATTCATTCCATACTTGTTTTTCAGGCACTTTGCTAGACAGAATGCCCGAGGTAAGCAAAAGAAAAGGACAGCAGCTGAATATAGAGAATCCACACCCTGTTTTGAACGTGCACTTATTTCATAGGTCCTCATCTCAGTTTCATTTGATGAGAATGAGATGTGGTTAAGTCAACATTCTTTCAGTTTTAGAAGTGTATGTGTGCCGGAGTCTTTTGGGACGTGACTCAGGTAGCATTTGTGAGCTCCTTTCCTCATGCACATTCTATACACCTGCCCCGAGCCACGTTCTCATGAGTAATTAGTCTCCCAGAATGTGTTTGTTTATCTGAAAATAAAGGGAGAGTCAATATTATCATATGCCCTTTTCAAATATGCAAACAGTCACGTCACTCTCACACTTTTGGGAGAGCACACGCGCACACACACAGAGACACACATGTGCACCTAGGCACACATGTGTGCCACAGTCATCGTTAGTCAAGTATAACTACTAGTGACTAATAGAATAACTTTTATATTAACTAAACATTTAGTTTCTAAGAGCTGAAGTAATAACCACTTCCTGGGCATAACATTCAGTTTCAAAGGGCATTCTGGGACTCATAAAACTAAACAGGGAGAGCAGTGCTGTCTCCAAGCATGAATGGCTACCGTGGGGATTCCAGCCATGCTCACAGAAGCTGCAAGTTCCCTGTTTTTTTTTTTTTTTTTAATCAAGATTTTTTTCTACAGCATTTTTTTTTGTAAATTCCTGTAATCACCCACCACTGCATCCCCCCCCCTCTTAATCGGATTTACAGCGTGCTGACATCCTCTCACGGCAACCCCACTTGCAGTGCTCTTGAGCTATGGAGCTTCCCATGAGCCAAAGCGGCAGATCTAATCGCAAGCATTTGGATTTTAGAAACACCACCCCATTTTCTATTCCTTCACCGTCGAACTACGTTATTATATGGGCACCATTTCCTTTTATTAATTTGCACCTCCTCTATCTGTACTGACGGAGAACCTGTGAAGAAGAAAATCACAGTCAGAATAATCAACATCTTTCAACCAAAGTATGGCACAGGTGTTGAGGAGTCTTTGGGCTTTGCTTTCTCTTAAGGAAGAATAAAGATTATGAGCTAGTTCACTTGGTTTAGATTTGAACTTGTTTAAGATTCTTGCTACATACCAAATTGAAAGTGATGTGAGAGCCAGGAACAATGAAGGTTCATCTTGTAAGTGATAAAGAGCATCACTGATGTTTCTATTGCTTCCCTCCCACTGTTCGGGAAATAGAATTGGGATCCACCTCTGATTGCGATAAGTGAGAGCTGGGAATTATTTAGCATACAGAACCTTAATGGTGCAGTTCAGGATTTACTATGTAAAACACTGCCTTAAAGTAGTAGGCTTAAAATTGATGTGTATTGGGGGGTTACAAAATGGGTTTTGGATAATACAGATTTCCTTTCTCGCATAAGTGGCTTTTTAAAATTTCCTTTTCAAGGTGCAGCGTAACATGCTATGCAATAGAGTCTCCGTGCCCTGTGACACCAGGGAAGCGACATAGAGAACCGTGGCATGGCTTAATGATAGCTGTCTCCTCCCAGGCTGCCATCTTCAGGATGCTACAACAAAATGCCATAGTTTGGCTGGATTGTAAGCAACAAAAATTTATCTCCCACATATCATAGACTGAAGACAGATCGGTGTGCTAGCCGATTTAATGTGAGGGGCGAGCCTTGATTTCTGGATCGCACGAGGCATTTTCTCGTCTAGCTCCACCCTCGCATGACTGAAGGAGACAAGGCAAGACTCCTGGGAAGACCAAGCCATGTCATTTATTAGAGAACTAACCCTTCAATTATTTCGTGACTAGATTTTAATGTAACAACTTTGGGGATGCCTCTAACATTCAGAGCAGAGCAAGAACTTGAAATAGCTGACAAAGATCCAAGAGGTTCTTCTGCTCCCCGGCTTTCCTCTCCCTTCCTGTCCCTTTACTTCTACCTTCTCTTTTACCCCACCCCTCTATTTCTTGTCTTATTCTTTCTTTCTTTCCTTGTTCTTGAGGTATGGCTTCCTGCACCTGCCTCCAGACTGCAGACATTACGAGTTTGTCCCCCCTTATTGCCTGTTAATTATTTTGAACATTAGATTGTCTTATTTTGTTCTTGGGGGGTGATCCTAAGCAATTCAGGTGACATTAATATCTAGGAACATCCATTTGATTATATTTCTAAATACTCCTCTACTTTCTGTCAAGTGACATACCAATAAATTCATATAAGATGAAAATATGCTCAACACACCTCTGCTGCCTAGCCTGCTAGCTTAGTCCAAGAGCGCTGTTTTGAGTCCTGGTTTGGAACTCCAGTGATCATGTGTTCCGAGGGGAACTACAGCTCAGTTGCTTTCACTGTCCAGTGGAGTGTCAATCCACATACTGCCTGCTAGTCCATGAAAAGATCCACATCAAAATTCAAAAGATGGCCTCAAATGAATATGCATAGCTTTTCCATCCACCACAAAGGCAAGATTGTGATGTGAAACTATCTTAAGTTAGGGACATCTGTAGTTGCAATTGAAATGTGTGTTATATTTTTTTCTTACATTTTATTTTGGATGTAAATGCCAAGAATTACTCTAAAGGCTTTCTCCCTCCCACATCCTAGCATCTAGATTTGTTATCAGTGTTATATACACTGTGATGATTCAGCCACCTAGATTTGTCAAAGTTTTGAGGGATCATGACCACACAGGGTTCTGGATGAAAAGAAATGGTGGCAGAAAAAGTTGGGTCTTTCCAGTAACCATGAAGCTGGAAAAGACATATGAAGCACAGCTTATTTTTTTCCTTAAAAAGTTAAATTTGAGACAATAGGAGCTAGAAGCCCCATCCGTTATTTAATGGTATAACAAAATATGTAAGACAATTAAAATGTTTTGTTGTTGTTGTTAGCATTTTGAGTACTGGGAGGTCAAAAGCATGGCATGGCACAGACCCGACAAGAGAGCTTCTCTGCCACACAATTACATGGCAGAGGGCATCATATGGCAAGACATCAAGCTCACTAGCTGGTATCTCTCTTCTTTTTCTGATAAAACCACTAATGTCATCATGGGACTCTGCCACCATGTATTTATTTAGTTCTAATTATTTTCCAAATAATTTCCAAATATCTTACCTGTGAATATCATTTAATAAACTAAATGGGACTGCAGAGATGACTCAATCAATAAAGTGCTTGTTTTAAAATTCAGATGTCCAGAACACTCAGAAAAAGATAGCCAGAAAATATTCATCAGGTACCTCAGTGTTGGAATAGGAACCAAGATACTGGTGGATGCTTCGTGGGTCCAATTAGTCACTTGAGGCAAAGAATCAAGCTCCAGATTTAGCAAAGACCCTATCTCAAGATATAAGTGAAGAACAATTTAGTAAGGTAAACTGTTGTCCACCCTGGCTTCCACATGTATGCACATATTCTTAACACACACACGCACACACACAAACATGCACACGTGCACACACAACCAGGAACCTGAAGCCATACATAGACATTCCTATGAAAGAACTTAAATAATAAGTTTGCAGCGCACAAAGATTTGAAGGAAGCATTGACAATGTACCACTGAGTTTTAAGGGTGACCTTGTATAACGGAAAATTTGCAAGTGACCAGGATTTTAGGCATGAGAAACAGGAGAGTCAGCAGGGGCTGGACTAATGTATATGTAGTTAGGGTGATCTTTGGCTATTGGAATACCCACATAGTCGATGGAGATTAGAAGGTGTGTTATTGGGATATCAGCAATATCACTCTGGTGCTGTAGTGAGAGGGGGAACAAGGTCAATAATAGAATGAATATCAATTCGAACATAAACTTTGCCGCATGACACCATGTAACCTAGGTTACTCGGCACCTTTGCAGTAGGTAGGACTATCAATGAACGGATACAGATACTTCAAAGGACTATTATGAAAACTAGATTAAAAGTGCCTATTACTATGCTGGCAATCATTCCTAGACTATATATAAACTCATTAGTAAATAAGTGTCATTATTATTACAGAGAATAGGTTGTTGAGAGGTTGATGCAGCTGAATTTGAATGCAGAGACTATAATAAATGAATTAGCACAAGTCAAATTTCTTTGAAAGACTGCAACAAGGGAAAGTAAGGAAGATATTTTGTTGGCAGAACTCAGCACATTCAGTGAAAGATGGGGAGCTACAAGATTGTTACAACCAGTAGGAATTTCAGAAATTCATGGGGAATATCAAGGTTTCAGGTACTACATCAGGCTTTCTACTATTGGGATTACCTAATAGAATTGCTCTCTGTGTATTTATTCCCTTTTGATCTGATATATCCCCCAATTCCATGTGACAAAGGTCTGACCTCAGCCTACAGTGTTGCTGTAAGGTGGAAACTGTGAGGAGAAGATCATGGTAGAAAATGTTTGATCATCAAGACCATGCTTTGGAGTAGACAGTGGCAATTCTCTCTGTGTGTGTCTCTTTTTACTTGGCACCAAGGTTGACGAACAAGTCTCAAAACATCTTCCTGACTTGGTAGAGCATGCTGCTGCAGGACTGCATTCACCTATCTAGAATACAACCTGCAAAACTGTGGGCCCAACAAATTACTTTTCTCTGTATAAGACGATTATCTTAGGCATCTTATTGTAGTGACAGAAAGCTGACTAACATGGCGCTGGATACTCAGTAAAGCCAGAAAAATTCATACAGAGACAGTGTGTGTGTGTGTGTGTGTGTGTGTGTGTGTAAATCAAACAAAGAACACAATCAAAATGGAAACAATGATCACTGGTAAGAGACTGGGAGAAAAGTTTTCTTCAACTAAAAGTGGCTTAGAGAGAGTGAGAAACTCTGATATCTGAAAGCTGCAGGGAATGTGCACACAATTTAGAAAATCTGTTATATTTCAACAGTGTCTAGATCTGAAAAGAACACCATGCAAATAAAACCAGATACTATCTGGGATAAAATTAGCTGCACAAATATTGATGAAGACCACCACCTATGACAGATATTTTGTTGATCTTGGTTATAAAAATAAGTGCAAGCAGATTTTGCATTTTCAGTGTTGTATCATGCATGGGGCAGAAAAATAAACACTGAGAAGGCATTCTAATACAAAACAAAAAGGTTTTACATGTACCTACTGACTTTTTAGACCAGGTAATATATTAACCCTTTAGCCTAAAGCACAGCTCTGGGTGGCTAGGATGGTTAAGAGAGCAAAGGAGTGTTCTAGATTGGAGCAAATTGCAGCCAAAACTAGCCTTCAAGTCATGGTGAAGGGTGAAATGAAGGGGAAGACGAGATGAAGACTTATGAGACGAAGAGGAGGAGATGCCTCATTTCGATTGCAAACTGCCTTGAGACAGTAAGAAAATGAGATGTGTCTTTGTTTCCTGTCCTGGTCTGTGACAAAGCACCCTAACGAAAACACTGTAGAGGAGTCAGGATTCATAGCCTGTTATCACGTGGGACTCAAGGAGGGAAAAAGTTGAAGCAGGTGCTCACACCCACATTTGTGACCACATCTGATCATCCTCAGTCCTCATCTTGCTCTCCCCTTTCTCTTCAAACCCAGGGAATGATGCCACCCTCAGTAGGTTGGAGCTTTCCACATCAATTGATGAACTGTAGCAGTACCCCAAAGGCATGCCCCTAACCCAATCTGATCTACAAAATGCCTCATGGAGACTCTCTTCCCAGATGATTCTCATCTGCATTAAGTTGATTATTAAAAATGGCTGTCACTGGTCGTTACTGAAGAAGGTTCCGAATTGGCCAATGTCTGAATTATTTCATTACATTGAACTACTATTACCTGATCCAGGGCTATAGTTGTCTTGGAAACCCTCAAACTATTTTTAAAAGTTTGTTGATTCTGGAGTCTTACTCTATGATAGATTGCTAATTCTGCCCCCCCATCCCCCACGCCACCACAGGTTATTGTCTGGGAACAGAGCCTGAAATTCTATAATTTTAGGATGAAGTTGGAGTATCATAGTCTTATGACAATTCTACCATTAGCAAGGCTGGATAGAAAATGAGATCAGCAGGAATCTCAAAGCTGAAGCCTGCATAGTAACAGGCACAGTTGGATTTGCTTATGTGAAACAGGACACAGGCCTGGTTCTTAGGAGCTATATTAGGAAGAGCATGTGGTACTAATTGCCCATTATCAAGATTCGAATGACAAGGTTATTTGTTTGTATAAAACACGCAAGGAATTTCATTAATGCCTAGAATATACTGTATGTTTCTAAAATGGAATATTTATGTCCTTTAAAACATTCTATTCATTCTTTTTTTATTAATTGCATACTAATGTATGGATAGTTCTCAACTCTCATTTTGAATTATAAAAATATAAATGTGAAAATACAATTTCTCTGATACTTCTAAAATTTTGAAGAATAAACTGAACAAAGTTTCTAGTTACTATTCATAAAACAATGTGTATATGGGTTGTAATAGCTAAGATTTATTGAACACTTAAAACTTTCTTCTTAAGGCAGAAAAATTATTTTATTTTTACATTTTATTTTCTTTTACTGATTTATTTGAGATGAAGTTTCTGTGTATAACAGCCCTAGATGTCCTGGAACTTACTTTTTATACCAAGTTGGCCTTGAACTCACAGAGCCTTTGCCTCCCCAGTGCTGGGATTAAAGGTGTGTGACCCTACACCTGGCAACAGATAGAATCTTGATGGTTAACATTAGTTGTGATGTTTGCCACTTTATGCCATCCCCACCTGATGATGTCACAACATTTTACTCAAGATGATTGTTATTTCAACATGTTGTATTAATCTACATTGTAGGTGGCATGTAAAGAAATAATATTTGGATATTCACTGTCTAAGGAGAGAGATGGATTTCTCTGACAAATTTGCATTCTTGGTAGTAAAATATTCTCCCATGAAATCCCAACAAGTGTTTCAAATGATTATTTGAACCAGTTTGGCCTAGAAAGTAGAAAGCATCGATTGGTAAGATCAGCCATGGAATGAAGATATCCACCAATGTCCATGACTCCAGTTTGAATAGCTCATGATTCTGAATGACTGGAGTCAACCCCAGCTGATACATCTATAACGGAACTCATATACCCATAGCACAGGGAAAAACACAGAAGAAGGGCTAGAAAACTGTAAAGCCAGAGGACAGGATTCCTCCTGCCAGAAATATGTTGTCAGCCCCAAATTTTTATTACTAAACCATATGCTTTTCTTCTCAGAGTCCAGTTTTAATAATCAGTTTGATTTTTATTCTGGTTTATTACTTTTGTGACTCTTTCCTGCTGCGGGAAGATTTACAGCTAGTAACTACCCGCCTACTGGGGCGTGGCCTCAGACTATATACCCGGATGCTGAAGCGCATCAGGCTCTTTTCTCCTCACCCTGGGCCCCATTTTCTGGTTCGATTTGTTTTGGATCTCATTTTCATCCATCGTTCAACCAGAGAATCCTGATTTGTAAGTTTTACCCTTATTAAATGCCTGTCTATTTCTTAGTTCTGAGCTAGTGTGGGATTCCCTTTTTAAGCGTCTGATCTCTCAACCAACACTTTCCTAGAAAGGTTAATTTAAAATCAAAATTTAAATTTTAATAGCAGTTTTGGCTTAGATGAATATATTCAATATATTTTTAAATTACTCATATGCATCTATTCTTTTTTTAGAATAGACCTGTTTGTCCTTATTTCACGTGTATGAGTGCTTGTCAGCATGGGTATGTGTGCACCATGTACATACAATGCTTTCAGGGGCCAGAAGAGGGTGTCAAATCTCCTGTATCCCGAACCAACAAATCACTGAGAGCTGAGAATCTAACCTGGGTCCTCTGTCAAAGCCATGAGTACTTTGAAGCCCCGAGCCATTCTCTAGCTCTACCCTCATTTATTCAAAAAAAAAAAAAAATCCCAATTTGTTTTCCTTGCTCATTCAGAGAAATGCATGAACATTTCATCACTGGGAGGATTTCACAATTTTTAAAAGATGTCAAAAATAACGTAATTGTAACAAAGCATCATGTAAAACTACCGATGAAAACATGCGCTCCACCCCAGTTCTCAGGAGTGAAAACCAGCACTTCACTGTGGTGAAGGAAGCTTGCTGACAAAATGAAAATCTGATGCTGAAATCTTTCATTCAAGATCCAGTATTAGCTCTCATTTCATAATATTTACCTTAGCGATTGGAGTCACAATATTCCCCTTGGGTGAGATAGCATTGTTAAGCACACCGTCATGAGAAGTGTTGACATTTTATTGAAAGCCACTCTATATTGCTAATCTGCTATGAACATTGCCACAGCAGTGGGGGAAGATCTGTCAAAATGTGTTGGACTATGTTTTGTCTTGACGGAAAAGAATAATTTCACACAGCTCAGGCTCTCCCTCAGTTAACAATAGGAAATGGGGTGTCTGTCTTGCCCTTGGCCCTCTTCTCCTTGACTGGTGAGATCCTTGGACCCCTCCTTCCTCTGAGAGTTCTCATGTTAGACTTCTGAAGTGTGCCATCTCTGGCCACAAGACTTTTCCCCACAGATCTTTTCTCACAGTTGTTAAGAAGCTGATTGCTTCCCAGATGAAGTCTATCTTCTAGACCATAACAAGGTGCCCAAATTTCCTTGTCTTTATTTCATTTTCTTTCAATCTTAACTATCTATGTCATCTTGGAGATTGACTTAGAAACTTTAAACTTTGGTTTTTATTTACTTATGTGAACAAACTGAGAAAAGCGAAATATGAGATCTAACAAGTCTAATTTTAAAATATTTCTCAGTTCTATGCAGTCTTAAGAAATCTAAAATGTTAAATGAAATATTTGTCTGAGAAACTCATGGAAAACTAAGTCAGATTTGTGAATATTATATTATATATTAATATTTGCATATGCTAATATATACATATATTAATATATAATAATATTATTATATTGAATTTTGGCCAGAGAATTTAACTTCCCTACAATAACTGTATATAACAGGAACAAACTGCGTTCTAAGATTTTAAAAAGAATTAATTCTGCTAAAAGGCAAGACGATAAATTAACTGCGAATGACATATTACTATACCTGTTTATCAAAGATCCACTCATCCCACATCAGAGAAGCTTCGTCTTGCCACAGACTGTAATTAAAACAGAGATTCCCCAACCAGACAATGGACAGAGAGTGAGAGACTTTGGAGCACTCAGTCCTAAATGGGATGGCTTATTAAACCCATCCCATGAAGTCTCAGGATCTTTGCAGAAGAGAAGGAGGAAAGTCTGCAAGAGCTAGAGTTGGTGGAAGGCTAACAGAGTCATCCAGACACAATAAGACTGATGCACGCATGAACTCACAGTGACTGTGATGGCATGCACAGGCCAGCACAGGTTCAAACTTGGCAGTGTTCTAGTGATGAGACAGGAAGATAGACCACTAACTCCTACCCCTAACCAATAAAGTACCTATAATTGATACATTCTGGGAAAGGCAAAACCAGTTTTCTTCAACAGAGTCTTACTAGGTATATCAACTACACTTCAAGGAGAGACCCAAGCGAAACAGTATTTGGCCAGCTCAAAATTGAATACATGTTTTTTGTTATTTTGGTTGGTTTTTTTTGTTTGTTTGTTTGTTTGTTTGCTTGCTTGGTTTTTTTTTTTTTGCTTGTTTGCTTATTGTTGTTTGTATGTGTGTGTGCCGTTTTTCTTTCCCTGTGGTATATTTTGTTTTACCTCAAGAATGATGATGATTTTACTTGTATATTTATATTATCAATTGTAAGAAAGAACATGGAGTGGTGTGGATAGGGAGGTAGAGATGTACCGGGAGGTATTTAGAGGAGAGTCAAGTATATGATGAAAACACATTGCTTAAAAACATTATTAATGAAAATTAATTAATTAAAAAAGAAAGGAAGAAGGTTACAAACACAACAGTGTTCAAATTTAATTGAAATATCTGTGTTCAAAGAGGTGGTTAGGAAAAATTCTTTTTATAACTCCAATAATAATAATATTAAGAAAAAATAGTCATAAAATATTTGTGACAGTTTTATTAAGCTACTGAATGAAAAGCATAAAGTAAGTGACTTTTTCACTTATTTACAAAGTGCTTGACTTTTTACCATTTCCAGGTACTCGCCACGTGCCACAGCTCAGAGCTTCTGTGTGATCTTCATGGTAACAGATTATCCAGAAAGACTACTCTCTGTAGTCATTGTTTATAGGTGGCAATGTGTATGTCTCTGTGAGCGTGGGTGATGTGTGTGCACATTCCTATGTTGAATAAATCTACAATGTTCTACAGCTATCTTGTTAGAGGTCAGAGAACACCTCACCTCTTACCCTATTGAAAACAGGCTTTCTGTTTTGGGTGTGATGACTTGATCCAGGAACTTCTAAGAATTCTCCTTCCTCCACCTCCCTTGTTAGTGTTAGAGCACTGGAATTGCATTCAGACCTCATGCCTATCTTTATGTGGACTCTGAATATTCTGACTCAGATCCTCAGTTGCAAGGCTGAGACATTATGTCTCCTATGCTTGTACTTCACGAATCCTCATTGGCTAGATCCATTTCACCTGAACCTGACCCAAACCTAGTTTCCCTTTCTTTATCAATGATCACTATATTGTATAACACTTTTCTTCTTTAACTCTAGTTCTGTGAACCTTCTTTATGGGATTCATGAATTGAGCAGCAGTAAGGACACTACGCCTTAATAAAATAGTTATTGCATCCACTTTAGAGTTACCATAATTATTTTAAAGTTAACATTTTAAGTAGTTTTTGTAACAAAACTGCACTCATTTTATTTTGTTTTTAAAATGTCTAGGTTATATGGCCTTCGAGTTGAGAAATTTAAACAAATAGACAAAAAAGCCTATTAATAGACATTTACATTTTTATAGGATTAACAGAACATACAAGGAAGACACTTAAAAACTTCTATTTCTAAAGCAAACTCTGGGCCTGCTTTAGTAAGACAGAAAGGAGATATGTACACTATTCCTATTGAATACATTGTGTTCAGCATCTCACATATTTTGACTGCAGTTAAAGAGTAAGGGTTGAGTAACTCCAGTGAATATAGTCAATGCTACAAAACTCTATTGTGCTTTTCCACACAATAAAAATCAGATGTAGCAGAAAAAAGGAGCTATCAATATTAAAATCCAAAGCATAATTAAAGCCTGCTACCTATAAACAATAATTTTAGAACACTGGGGAAATTGTGAGCATGAGGATGACCACATGGGAGCTCTGAGCTGTGTGTCACGTGGTGAGTAACTGGACATGGTAACTTTGAGCAACTCAAGAAGTTAGATACTTTGTACACGTGACCTGGTATTAGAAAAACTCATACACCATGGCTTTCTATTCATAAAAACCTTCGAACTCAGAGAACTCAGAGGGTTCCCAGAAGAGTTGATGGGGATCATGTAGGTAGATATGATCAAAATAGAGTACATTTATCATAAAATTCTTCAAGACTTTTAAAATGCATAAATCTAAGGAGGAGGAAAAGGAGAATGAGGAACTAGAATTACTTTGTCATAAATGCAAAATAAAATACTAATTTTTATATTTAAAAAAAACTTGGAAATATAATAATTGGCTCAGAATCAGAAGTTACTTACCCAAGAAAAGAATAAAATAGTGACCAGGGTTTTTAACTGTCAAATTAATATGTCATGGTCATTTGTTAAATGAAGAATGAGAGTTTGTTCACTTTAAGGCTCCCATTTTTTTAGAATAAAGCAATATTTTTTTTATATTGACCCTACTTAACCAATATGGTTTAATCATAAATCATATTGATTTCTATTTATTTGAGCATATTTATTCTGTTCATACATTCCTCAGATATGCTGAGTGTCTAGGGTGTTCCCTGTATCACCCTGCATCACCCTATATATCCCAAGCCAAAGAAATAATCTACCCCATATATATTGGCAGTCTGACTTCTACATGGACTGGTAGGCAACATTTTAGTACAAAAAAATCCCAAGATTATTCTGTTAATTGATGCTTTATGTAAAATCAGATAAAGCATTAGAGCTTCTTACTTTTCTCCCATCTCCCTTTGTAAACGCTCTTTTTTTTTTTTTTTTTTTTTTTTCTAGACAGGGTTTCTCTGGTAAACGCATTTTTCTAAAAAGGCTCTGGCAGTGCTCACTTGAAATCTCAGCTGCTTGGGATTTCACATTTTCAAGACCAGCTTGCAATTCAGAGTATAGTTTATATTGACAGATTTGTGAGGTTCTGTCTCAAAATTATATATAAATACAAGACAAGATGATTGTGGGTATAGTTTAGTGGTAGAGACCAGGGATAGTGTTTACAAAGGACTAGGCTCAATCCTTGGCACCACAAATCAATAAAAGTAATGCATCAAATGCAAGCATCCATAAAATTTTAAATAAAGGTAATACTACATACACAACAAATCGGTGAACTTTGCTGACTCTTCTTATGGGCCCTTTTTGTACTTAGACTCAGTACTCAAGGCATATTGAAAATGGTCTTGTTACTATTAGTATCTCATAGATGAGGGGAGTGGTCAATAGCACACAATTTGTCTAGTATAACAGAGCCCATAAGAGGTCTCACCATGACTCTGACATCCCAGAATTCTCTTCATACTGTGGTTCTCTCTCTGGAAATCTGTGAAGGGCATGATTTGTCTTCAACAGGTCACACCTGAAAATGATACTCAAGATGTAGCTAACAATCAGGCAGCTATTGCTCAGCCCATCACAGAAAACTTAAGTAAAAAGCCAAAGAGACCACACAGTGTTTCTCCTGTGACCTTGTGGTTCACTGTTTTAGTGAACATATAAGACCATAATTCTATACTCTTATCTTAAAATTATTCCAATTCAATTTCTAATGCTATTTTCATTTACGTTATGTGTGGTGAGGGTACATGCACATAGATAGTGACTGAAGGTTTTCTCTGCTTTTTTCCCTTTTTTTTCTTGGAAAGAGACAAATAAACCATTTGAAAGATTAAGGTAACTTTTGCTATATGAAACATGAAATATTCTGTGTTATTGTTTTCCCTCATAACCAAACACTTCTCAAAATGCAAGTGTGTCTATACCCCAGAGATTAATAATTTCTTCTTTGATTGTTTGTTGTGGTTGCTTTTATTCGCGTAATGAAAACAGAACAAAGGCGCCTATGTTCAAACAGTAGCGATTCCGTAGTCTTCTCAGATATTGTCTGAATCTAATTGGATTTTAATGAAATGATATTTCCTTTGTGATAAGTACATAAAAATTATGTTTTTAATTAACATCACAAGGTATAAGCTATAGATACCAAGTTTCAACAGAACCAATGTGACTTTAATGTTTCCTTCATTTAAAACAAGACAGAAGTAAGAAGAACTCGGAGGGGAAAGTAAATAAATTAAACGGACAACGATTAGGGCCCCTGCTTTCTTGTCTTTGGAATATTGCCAATCTCATAATGTCTATTTCTTTTTACTTTGAAGCCTTCCCCGAGTAGTTTCACTTTGAAAGATTTTCTGAAGATTTCCTTCTTTTGAGTTGTGGTTATCCGATTTGGTAGTGTTTGCACAGGTTCGCAAGTCAAGTTCTGTGTGTTTCCCATCTGAGTCGTGATGGAAATCAGTGCTCAGCCCTCGAAGCAAGAGCACAGCATTCGTTTAAAACGCAGGAAAGTGTGTTTGTGAAGTGCTCACAATCTTCACATGCGTGTTTGTGAAGTGCTCACAATCTTCACATGCAAATCTCATGACTTTTCTTGGGAACAGCAATCTCTGTACCTCTGACCAGTAAAATGAGCGGGGAATAGAGTTTAGAAAACTCCTAAGTGAGCAGGAGTAAGTCTTCCTTTTCTGCCCAGTGTCAAAATTGACACAGAGAGAGTGTAAGAAGGAAAGTAGAGTACGGTGACAGCCAGTGGAGCCCGGGAATCTCTGTGGGCCTGTAACTGTGATAGAGGATCTGCTCCTGCAATGCCATTGTGACAAGAGGAATAGCAGCTTCAGAGGGAGAATTTTAAATCATTATCTCAAGGCTCAAACTAATCTGTATTAATAAAACAGTAACCATTGAAAATAAAACATTTTGCCAAGGGAAGGTAAGTTTGCTTATTCTTGTATCATAAATTCCATCCTGGTAGAAAGACAGACGCTTCCAAAGCAGTTTCCTCTGCATGCTGCCTCTGGTCCCTGCTGCCTGCAGGGATGCTTCTCTGCACAGAGCTGTTTCCCTGAAGTGGTAGCAGATTTTCTTGTGAATGTGGTGGATTCACAAAATTTCAACTTTACAGCACAACGCATTCAGTGTTTGAAGTGTTGGTTGTATGACTAACAGTCCTGCGTTGTTTTGGAGAAGGATTGGGATTATTTTGAATACCAAGGTCTGCTGCAGTTTTGCGTGTATCCAGTTTATTTGCTGAGTGTACTTCTCAGATGTAATGGTTTTACTGGGATTCAGAATGCTGTTCTGGGTGCAGCTGGAAGTAGATCACCAAATAGGGATCATGCACTTTTTCTTAGTTTGAGTTTGGCTTTAGGAAGTGTTTTAAAGTTTCTCCTTAGGCCTAATTACTGGCCTGGTTGTCACTGAGAATGAATGTCTCAAAAATTCATTTTCCTATTTGTCATTATCCCATCAAGAAGTTGATATGTAGAATAAGGCAGACGAACCATTCAAAACAGAACTTCCTTTTCACAAATATTTTAGTCAGCTCATGAGATATCCACATATTAAGCTATGTTACCTTTATAATTTATTCAAATGCTCCATGCTAAGTCCTTTTTCACAACTTCAGCATATAGTTCTGAGAGCACCAGCTTTGACGGTTACCTTCAATTGGTCATTGTCAACTGTTGGTGGGTTTCCAATGTATTCTTCCTGCTTAAGGCTCTCTTCTCTTTTGCAAACCTGATCTACCACTACAACATTCGTTTATTACAGTTTCTGGGTATGTTGCAGGAGGCTGCTTGTTGTGAGCCACTTGTTGGTTCCCGGCCACCCAGCTAGCTTAGCACCAATATAATCACACAGAAACTGTATCAATTAAATCACCGCTTGGCCCATTAACTCTAGCTTCTTATTGGCTAACTCTTACATATTAATTTAACCCATCTCCATTAATCTGTGTATGACCATGATATCATGGCCAACCAGCAAAATTTCAGCACATATATCTCGGGTGGCAGCATCTCCCTGTCCACCTTTCCTCTCTCAGCATTCAGTCTAGTATTCTCCGCCTACCTAAATTCTGCCCTATCAACAGGCCAAGGCAGTTTCTTTATTCATTAACCAATAAAAGCAACACATAGACAGAAGGACCTCCCACACCATGGGTACATACACTGGTCAACATGCCAGTTGTCTCTGCATTTTAAGAACCATTTTTGAACTTTAAGAAAAAAATCACTTGAATTTGCCTTGTATCTACCATCATTTCCTTAAAATAAGAGATGTACTAACAAACAGAAAATTACAGTGGCTGATCAGCTTTTTTTGTGAACTGGGCACAGACGATTACCATGTGGGAAGAATGAACCTCAAATTAGGAATTGTTCCCATCAGATTGGCCTGTGGACAAATCTGTGGGAACATTTCCTTGTTATACTGTTGTCTGAGGTTTCAGACCACTGTGGGTGACATATCTCTGAGCAAGTAGTCTTGAGTTGTATAAGAGAGAAATCAGAGCAGATCATGAATAACAAGTTAGTAAGCAATGCATCTCTATATCCTCTGTTTCAGTCCTTGCCTTCAGGTTCCTGCTTTGAGTATCTTCCTTGAATTATTTCATGGTGGAGTAAAAGCTGGAAGGCAATATAAACCTTGTACCCTCTAAGATACTTTGAATCAAGGCATTTCATTACAGCAATGGAAGGCAAACTAAGGCAAATGTAACTAACAAAATAAAAACCAAAAACAAACACACAAAAACCCAACAAAACAAACACAATGAAACATGTAAAATGAGAAATGATACATAGCATAACCACATTTACCAAGAAAGCATTTTGGTATCAAAGGCAAGTTTCAAGAATGTAAAAACTGCAATAAGTTTTTGCACCAATCTAATAGTAATCAACTTGGTTTCCATTATGTCAACCATTTGTATCAGTTATCCACATTTTTTGTTCATCCTTTCATAGACTTATCACACAGCTTTCCTGACAGGCAACAGACTTCCTTTCCAAATCGTACCTTTGTTCATGTATTTATGTAATTGTGTGGGTACTTAGAGATTGCTTTTCTCTCATTGACTTCAGCTTGTTTTTTAAGTGTAGAATCCAAAGTGAAAGAGCAAGAATTTGAAAGAATTTCTTCATACAAGGTAAATGAATGATGTGCCTCCTGTTATGCACAGTGAACAGATGGCATCCTAATGAACTCAGCTTCCAAGGTGTTTAAGCAATGGTAAATACAAGGAATGTGTGCAAGCAGGGCTTCATGAGCCTGCAGGAGGCTGAAGGCAAAGGCACATTTCTGAGTGCACCAAAATGAGTCTCCTCTCATTTCTAGACACTGAAAGCACTCAGGCCCTCATGGGCACTCTGTTTAAAGGAGTCTAGAATGGACATGAAAAAGGAAATGGTAGTAGGACAGGATCCACTCTCATTAGGGATGGCCAATAGGTTCTAGAGTTCTGTGGTTCATCGTTTCAACTTAGTCTTGGTTTGCAAATATATATTTTGTTCATCTTTCCTCTTAACTATCTTAAGCAAATATATACAATTTTACAAAATACTGATGGGCTCTAAATTACAGTTTATTTAACTATAACTTTTCCACTATATAACTATTATATTAACTATGTAACTATAACTTATCTAGATATTTAACCAGAACTTTCACCAAGGCACATTTATATAAAGAATGTGTGACTCCTTTGAGGAAAGTTGAGTGGATTTAATGTGTTTGTAGACCTGGGCAGCTGCCTGTCAGCAGCAGACAGATAGTAATGAAAACTCTTACTACCGTCATCGTATCACACACAGGAGAATTAATATGAACAGACTATATTTACAGCACTCCATGACATTATGTCTCTGAGGCATTGATCAATTGCCAGTTATGTTTCATTATTGTTTAGAATCTGTTCCTAGAAAATATCACCATCTGATGTATTTTTGTTTCTGTTTGTGAGACCTTACATTGCTCAGCCTGGCCTGCAATGGTTCCCTTCCTACCTCGCCTGTAGGTAGGAATCACAGTGCTGGGATTACAAATGAGTACAAGACCTTGACCTAGGCAGTGCTGCTGAACATTGAACTGTTTCAGCTTCTGTCCATTATGAATATGGTTGCTTTCACTGCTTAAGTCTTTAGGTGAACATTAATATTTCCTTTGGATGGAATTCCCTGGTCATGTCCTCATGGAAAATTTCTAAAGGCCAAAAATAGAGCAAGTATGAAGAAAATTGGGAGCAGGGGAAGAAGAGCAGATGAAGATAGAAATGAAGATGAGGATGATAAGGAAGAAAGGAGGGGAGACAGCCCAGCAACCATGAGATAACAGTGGGGACACTGACACTTCCATGAGGAAATGGAAAGGTGTGCCCTGATTCTGCAAACACAGTTGGAACACACAAATGGAGATGAAGCCTATGAGGCTAAAGATCAGATGGTATATGGTAAAATTACTGAGATTCTTTCTAGATGTAAACAACCTCATTTCGAGCCTTCACAATGCTCCCAGAATAACTCCAAGTGAACTTACTACTTTAAAAGGGTATACCAAAGACTGGGAAAAAAAATGGCTCAACAGTTAAGATCAGTTACTGCTCTCGTAGAGGATCAGATCCTAGAACCCTCATTTACATCATTATTTATGCCCAGCAATGTTTAAGCATGCATGGGCAGCATGTTTATGGCTGTTCTCCAGTTGATCCTATCCTGGGCAGTCCTAGATGCTTGTGTTATTGTCTTACCCAAGGTTCCACAGTCTTCCTTTCTGCTATTTTCCCAAGATGTTCCTCTTTGTCTTCTTTCAGGCACTCCTCCAAGCAGTGCTATCTTCAGGTATCCACCATCATTCATTATCATAACATGGCTGAAGTATCTCAAGCAACATTGCTGTATTCTACAGTTTACTTCCTTCTGCAGATGAAGATGTTTCTTAATGTCATTGTTGCATAGCCTATCTCTTAATGTGATACCTAGAAACTTCCTGAGATAAGCCATATCAAACACTTTCAGCTGCTGTTCTGAGAAGTGTTTCATTGTCCAGGTTTCAGGATTATATAGAAGACAGCTCAAGACAAGTGGCTCATATACTTGTAATTGTATTGTTATTGTTATTTCTTTTGCTGACCAAACTTTTTCTAGTGCCTGGAATGCAGCCCTTACTATCCCAATCCACCTCTTGATATCTGATCCCTTCTTTGAACTGTTTGCTTGAGGTTCTGATTCTTTATTACACTGTTAAAATCCTTGTGTACCCTTCCCATGTGTTGCACCTCAGCACAGAACCCTGGTTAAGTAGCTCACAATTTCCTATAATTCCAGTTTGAAGAAATCTACCACTCCCTGACTTCTGTGGGTTCTTGCACACATAAATTTACACAGACATGCATATATACACCTAGCTAAAAAGAAAATTTTGAGTACACCAATACTACAAAACTTGCAAGGGATTAAGTCACCAGAAGTAGAAATTAGAAAAACGAAATGACAATGACAGAGTCCTGGAGAATTCAGATAATGAAAACATCCATAAATGAAATAACTATACACAAGAGTTATAGAATCATTATAATTATGTTAGAACCTTTGCTGCAAAATGAGACATTTTAAAATAAATTTATTCACAGTAAAGGAGACTATTTTGCTGATCAGAATGTAAAGTAGATCAGCCACTTTGGAATGTAATGTGGAGATTTGCCTCTAGAATACGCTGGTGCAACAGTGGCACACTCATGGCAGTAAACAACCACTCACTGAATGGACCTCTGGCTCACCTTATAAGAAGGAGTCCATATCTGATACTGCTTGGGAATCCAAGGACCTAAGCCTGGCTAGGCTATACATCTAGGATAAAGCCAAATGCTATCGTTCTGCTAAATGAACAATAGCAATAAAATGACTCTTGATGACATTCATCAGTGCCTTGCTCTGCCATCATCAAAGAAACAGAAAGAAACAAGGCACAGAAGGATGAGAAGGAATGAGGGGGAAGTTCTTATTTAGTATGTCAGCACCAATAATATCAAATAAGAAGGCGAAAGGGTAGTAAAGTCTAATAGAAGGACAGCTTATGAGCCAAGTGGATAATCTGTTCCTTGTCATGCTACTCACGCTGCGAGTGAAAATATTTTATCTATTTAATTCTTCTGAATTTTATAAATAGGTACACTACTTCAAAATAAAACACTAAAAATAATGAGAAAATATAGTGAATTAATTGCAGGATTCTTCTGTTCATGAATATTATTTAAATCCAAATAACTATAAGTAAGCATTTATGAAAACATTTTATGAAACAATGCAAGTAAAAATAGACCTTTGTACCATCCTATTGAACTGTTAGAGATACAAGCTCCAAGGAAGGCTTGTCTGTGATCAGTGCTTTCAGCTAACCTAGAATAAGCTCAATTTTTACATCTCTGAATCAGTATGCCAAGGTCTTTCATAAATTAAATTAAGTAAGTACATGTCCCTTTAAAAACCACTTAAGAGTCAAACATTACTGCAGCCTTGTTTTAATATGGCTGTTTCCTCAAGTAAAATTTTATTCTCTGTGAATACTTCTTTTTACCTGACAAAGATTTTGGACAGTGGGATAGGTAAGATTTTTTTTTGTGTGTGTATAGCTTCTTCATAGGGACAATTTGATTCTGAAATAGCTGCTTTGTGATGATATTAAATGTTGTATTTGTGCGTGTGTGTCTACATGTTCACATGTCTATTATGGGGCACATGTGCAGTTAGGAGAACAACTTTGTGTTCTCTACTTTTATCTTTATATAAGCTCCAGGGTCTTAACTCACAATGTCAGCATTCAATGGTCAATACCATTACCTGCTAAGTCATCTCTTTAGAATGTTTGGCAATGGGCTTCCTGACTTCTTAGTATCATCAATCATGGATGATGTATGGTTTTGAAAGAGGGGACTGTCTCAACTTAACCTCCATGGGTTTCTTTTACTCCACTCCACTCCACCTTCTTTATTGTCCTCTTTGTCTCCCTGGATTGGTTCTCATCCTTAAATTGTTCTTTAGTATCTCTCTTTGATTCTTAATCCAGAACTTCCAACTTCAGATTTGATTTGGCTTCCACACCCTCAGTCAAAGTCCAGTTTTGTTTTGTGATATCATTGAGGTGTGGTTTGAGTATTTTCTACAGGGGATAAAAGGTTAGAATTCCTGAACCACCGGTGGGGTGGGGGGAGACACACAGAAAGATGGTACCACCTTTAAGAAGCAGAGAATAGTGAAAAGTCACCAGAATCATCAGTAAAGAAGGATGCTGGCTTAGTTTCCTGGGGCATTCAAGGACTTGGAAAACAGTGCCTAGAAGATGTGGGACCAAGAATATTCTATGAGTAATGAGGGGGAGTAGTAGGAAAGGAAATGGGTGCTGAGGGCTGGGGGCTTGGATAAATGATTGCTATGGACGGTCAAGAGAGTACACAGGCAGACTGACATCTGAGATGTGGGAAACTCTGCCTTGTAGAGCATTTCAGTGCTGTACTCGTATAGATATTTTTTTCAAATGAGACAGTGAACCATAGGAAATTTATAGCTATGCATTTTAACAAGTTCTTTCAAAGTTAAAAATTTTCATGACTCAATTGCTTCATTTGCCTTATTTCCCTATAATAGTTTAAAAGCCCTGACAACTAGAGCTGAGACTTGTATTTATGAATGTAGCCTCTTAGGGTGTACACCAGATCTGTGACCTCTGATGAATATGAATCTGTGAAATGCCTGCTGGAGCACTCATATTGCAAGTTCTGAATGATGGGTTTGAGCTTATGGAAGTGTAAAACCAAATAATAAGTTAGGACATGCTGTGAATTATTAGAGTTATTATGCTAGGAATAATTATTATATGTTTGAATAGCAAACAGCTGAGAAACAATATACATTCTTAGGATGAGAACATAAATACAAACTTTACAAGCAAGACTTTCTAAATTAAGCAACATTGTATGAAGTTTAGAAATATTTTGTAGAATTTTGTCTTCTCTCAATCCCTCTATTGATAAGAGCATAAACTATCATTTATAGATGGTTATTATTATTTAAAGATAAAATGATCTTAAGACATAAAATTTCTGCAATCAGTTATTACTTAAAAAGGAAATTATGTATCAAGACATTTAATGATACGATTGAAAAATAATATTTAAGTGAATTATTTGTTATTTATTGGTATAAAATTTAATTACAAATCACAATTTAATCAAGTCAATAAAAATCAAAATGAAAGCATTCTGAAGGAAACTTTGCAATTTTTAATAGAAATTCTTTTCAAAATGCATGATTTCTTCCCAAGATACATGAATTTGATTCAGAATCATGGTGGCCCAAACAGAGATTTTTTTTTTTTCCAGAACACGTTACTGCCCAGTGATGTTATATGACCAACTTCTGGTCACTGATTCCAGGGTAAAACTGATCATGGGAGATTCTTTCAAATGTGCTCCTTCTTTGTCCTTTGCTCACACTCACTGGAATAGAACACTCCTGACAATCATACTGGCAATTCATTGGAAACATGATGGAAAGTCCATGATAATAGTCACAGTAGTGACCCTAGGCTCTTTAGTGGCTGGTGAATTGCATATAGCCTTAGAGGCACCTCCCACAATGTGTTGTGGGTCAAAAAACCTTTTTTTTCTCTTTCTTTCTTGGTTTGTTTATATGTATATGTACTCATGTGTGAGAGAGCACATAGGTGTGCACATCCATGCGCATGCAAGTGAAGGCCAGAGCTTGACTTTGAATGTCTCCCTTGATGACTTTCCACCTTATTTATTGAGATAGGGTATTCACTGAAAACAGAGCTCCTGTACTCAGCTTGACTGGCTGATCCATATGCTTCAGAGACGTGCTTGTCCCTGCTCTCCTAGGACAGGAGTCGCAGCCGCTCACAGCCAGGTACAGCTTCCTGTGTGTTTGCTGATATTCTAACGTGAATCCTTGTGATTATGCAGCAGACACTTTATCTAAGAAGTCACATTCTGAGCTTAACTTTCTCAGGCCAGTGTTATTGAATGGGGTCCTTCTTTAGAATTAGTCAATCTCATTTTCAAAAATCCTTTTTTTCCATTTGATACTTTCGTAGTTTTCTCAATTTTTCTAGAATCAACTACCTCATAATGTTAAACAAAAATTGTTGAGTGAATGAAAGACCAAGGTTCATGAATGAAAACGGAATCCAAATAAAGGGTGGTATCAAAATTCTCTGGTATGATAAAGCATCCTATGACTTGGTCCTAAAAACTTGACCAGGTATATTGAAGAAGCAAATAAAGGACAGACCCCTAAACACACATATAGGAAACTATGGGTATGTGCCACCTTGTCTGAAACTCATAGAGTTTGAGCTTATTCTTGCTCTTTCCAAGTTATTGGCAACATGTGTGGTTACCAAACAAGATATCTTGACCTAGGGTGTAGTTACTTGGTGTTTTGGACATTAAGATGGCCCATAAAGGTGGATCCACTCCACCCTGACCAAGGGTCAGAGAATTCCAGGATACTCCTATATCCCTCCATTTAAAGTCAGAGGTTTGGCATAGACTTCCCACAGGATACTTGGTCTAGTGTGTGTTCACTGCATATTCCTACCTCAAATATCAAATACCTTTACTCAGGACGTAATGTCTTGATGTCTCAAGTAGTGAAGCAAGTAACTGTTCTGATTGTCCTTTGTGTCATATTAAAGCAGTCTGTTGCCGTCCTCTCCCCCATTTTGTATTGCCGGTATAAGAGTGTATGAAAAAATGAATGCGGGCGAATTCATCTTTCAGTATTGCTGAGTTGCCCTCCTGTTACTCTCCTGTGTCTCTCTGTGCCTTCTCTTATCTCTGTTTCTCCTCCCTGACATTTATAATCTTTACATCCCTACCCTGGAATGTATGCACTGTAGCTGGATGGCGGCAGAAGTCACCCCCCCCAAAGTGACTTAGGACAGATGGCAACCCAATAGAGTGCTTATAACAGAAAACCAGTAATGGGTGGGCTTTGCATTCTCTGATGACATGCACTTTTTATCCGACAACCAGGAATCACAATAAGTTTATTATGCATAGCACAGAGAGGGGAATAGCTAGTCTCTGGGGGGGGGGAGTCACTGAAGTTGACCATTCTCACGGCGCTGTCACCAAGAAGAAGGAAGTTGCAGTTGCTAAGTTTACATGCAAAAGTCAATCATTCCTAAGACTTGTACTTGCATATAGTGTCAATTTTTGCAATAGGACCAGAATAGGCTTTTCTCTCTCAGTCTCACCCCAGGGAGGGAAGGCATTGGCAAATTCCCATAGGTTTCAGAATTTGGTCCTTGACCTGACCATTGCTATGTCAACAATACACGTTTACTCAAGGCTTGCTTGGCTCTGCACAGTACTATGCCTGTCTGTGGACTTAAGATTTCAAAATATTTGCTGACTACAGTTTGATTAGAGTCAATCAAAGAAATTGGGCCTATGTATCATAATCAGATGACATAAGAGATGCTAGAATATACTATAGAGTTGCAGTTGCTGTTGCTGTTTTCGTCTGATGTCCAGGATTAAAAATTTTAGTTAAGAATGGGCTAGCATTCTTTTATCAGTACACATACTCAAAATCAGTTAAAGCAAGGTACTGGGTACTGTAATCAGTATGATGTTGGACATGAGGAAGGGCATTCATACTACTTAGCTTCTTGGAAGTGGAATTTCTATCTCCCAAAGGAGTTGAAGACCACATGAGGAGAATCATCATAGAGAAGCTTCCCTTTCCTTATATAAACTGCATGTGGTAGACTGTGATTCCCAAAAGATTTTAGGACAATCAATTCTGAGGACCTTTGACCATATGGGATTTTCACAGAAGGGGAACCATAAAGCAGATAATTTCCTAACTGGTTTGAGTATTGAAGAACAAAACATTTGTCCAGTTTTATTGGCCACATGTCACTGTCTTTTAAATAAGCCATGACATTGGAAAGGGGAAAGTGTGATCAGAATCAAGAGTATGGAAAATTTTTCAATGAAATTTAAAACACATGAGGACTACATTTCATTTGGATGAAGTAACAAAAACTAAAACTAGATACTCTATTGCCTTATAAAACCTAACTAATTCTACACTAGTCACTATGAGACCTGGAAATAGCTTAAAAATCCACTTAGCATGTAACTGCTGGGGAACCTGGTAGTATAATCAGTGACCCTTCAAAACTGTAATCTGAATATACCTCATGTATTATCCTATGGAGCCACTGGGCCTTTAACAGAACCATCTGGAAACTTGTTTCCTATTTCTAGGATGCTTTGACACACAGAGGCATCTTCTTTAGCGTCTCTCAATGCATTATTCTAGAACAATCAAACTTACAAGGTCTTAATCAGCATGGCCTTCATGGTTTCTCTGAAAGTAAATGTTTCTCCCAACCTGTTTGCCCTACAGAAACTTCTAAATTAATCAGTCTACACTAGAATTAACATGTATCGCAATGGGTACTTACTAGAACTCTATCCTAGGAAGGGACATGGAAAGTCAGCAAGAAAAGCAGCTGCGGAAGGGCACTCACTGTGCCTCTCTACTGGAAGAATTGCCAAAGGAACCGGGTGGGAGTCGTGCAGTCCCTTGAGACTCTGAAGAGAGGCGAGAGCAGACAAGCCTTGTGAAATGCTGCCCTAGATGGGGACCATCGCCTTGCGTTTTTATGGGCACCCACACTGCGGCAGTGCTGTTGCCGGCACAGTCACCAGCTGTCTTGCGTCGTTCATTGTGGGAGAATTGCTCCTCACTCCAACTGTCTACACCCCGCGGAAGAAACTGCCCTCTGCTAATTGTGAGAAGTGCTGAGGCAAGGCTTTGGCTCTGCACAGGTGCTGGGTGCATGTAATTTGCTTGCAGAGTGCCTCACCCCTAATTGGATGCTCACAAATGTGGCTGCTGGTAAGGGTGTCCAGGTTTCTGCTGCTGAGTCTCATGATGAGTTAGGAGTGATCTCTGTGGGAACCAAAACACACAGACTAACTCTTCAAGCCGGGGAGTTCGCTACCGCGTTGTTAGCTACAACATGTCCATTTTTCACCACTTGCTGAGTGGAAGCTGTTAGGGAGACATTAGAAACCTATAACCATAATGGAATTGCGGAGGTCATAAGGGTAAGAGGAAGCTGAGACCTAGAAAAGATAGGGAAGGAGAATAATTGGAGGAGTTTGCGAGAAGTAGGTTTGCAGTTTAACTTTAAAAGAAGCACCTGCCAAAGCCAAAGCCTGGTGTAGTCTCTCCTGGTTCATCCTATGCATAGTGAGGACAGATGCAGAACTAGAAGACCTTAGCCAGAGACCTGCTGAAGTCTCCCTATCACTGGCCTCAGTGAAAGGAAATGCCCATACAGGACTCATCTGCTCATCCAAGAGACCAGGAAAGCTCAGCAAGCGGGTACCCAATGAACCATTTATAAGCAGGAGAAAGTAGACCACAGATTCTTCTTAATACCTAAGAGTGTCATAGGTGTCATGGGTCATTTGACAGGGCTCTGTTTCAGACATAATAGTCACTCCAAGAATAAGTAAGGAAGGGAAGGGCATTCATTGTCAAGGGGAAGCACTAATAATCCTATTCCTTTCCCTATTTTGGAATGTTACAATAAACTTCAAGGAGATACTCAAACTTCATTTCCATAACTCAATGCAATCACACAGTCCAGCATTGTTGGTAGCTCTCACATTTTTCATCAGGTGTAGCACCTAGGTCCAAGGACACTAGTTTTAGCACGTAAGAGTCTGGGCATAGGGACATGGTTGAATTCTCTTTAGCATTTAGAAACCCGACTTCTATAGATGTCATGGCTCATGTAGGCTGTTGTCTTCATCACTGCAAGTCTGTGAACTATGCTAGAGTTCTGCTCTGAATTCAGGGAAGAGCCAGGTGGACAAAGAGTTGTAGGAAGCTTACCATTCAAAGTTCAGTTTCCATAAGCATGGTCACTTACATAGCTTCAGCTGGCTGTCAGTTTGCTTTATTCTGTTTTGTTTTTTCTTGTTTGTTTGTTTTGTTTTTGAGATAGGGTTTAGTTCTAGATGTATTGGAATGAGCTCTTGTGAACCAGGCTGGCCTTGAACTCACAAAGATCTACCTGCCTCTGCTTTCCAAGTGTTGGGATTAGAGGCACATGCCACCACCACCCCACCAGTTGCCAATTTGGCCCAGCCCAGAGTTAACCTTTTTTTTTTTTTTTTTTTGCCCAAGTTACCTCTGTGAAATCATTCTATATACAGACTTGGGCTCTTGTTATCACAATGATTTGTGTAGTCATTATGCTAAATGAAATGTTCATGGTACAATTTGCTCTAGGGTCTCTATTCAGCAGAGACAGATCCAAGTAAAACCCTCATTTCTGTAGGCCAAAGCATGAATCACTCTGCCGAGGGACACTCTGTGAATGAACTCCAGCTTGCAGCTCTCTGTGAACCTACTGCAGATGGCAGTAAAAACAGCAGGACTGGCCAGTGGAATGTCCTTGCTCACTTTCATTGCGCTCTCTGGTAGGAGCCAAAGGATGCTGTGAATCAGGAGGATGATGTTAGGCTCCACCTGTGGCCACCCCTGAAAGCATGAATTCACACCGCCTTCCACAATGGTGCCAAAGGTATGTCCGAACACCTCATTCACAGTGTGTTATTCCTGGTTTGGATGCTAGAGAGATGCTCTGCTCTATTTACACCATTTACAAAAATTACAGAGCAAAACAAAAACCTTTTAGGTTGACTGCCTCTGTGATACCTTGGTTACTCCAAGTTACTACTTCGGTGTCATCACTTTCGACCAGTATTTGTCACAGTTTTTGATTTGAAAACTGCTAACAAATTGTTGCAACTCAGGTGTCTCTGTTACTTGGAAGAACTATGTCCTACAATCCAGGGACAGGCTTTAAAGAATCACTTGCAGACCAAGGCACACTATCAAATGGAATAACAAGGCACTGGCAGCCCCCACTTAGGACAATGCTCACAACTGTAAACAATACTGCAGGAGCTAGAGAAACAGGCCAGAGGTTAAGGGAGTATGCTGTTCTTCCCAGGGGGCCTAGTTTTGATCTTAGCACTCACAGTTACTGGCAACTCCAGCTCCAGGGGATCCAATGCCCTCCTCCAGAGGCACTGCTGTCTACATACCCGTATATAGACATACAAGCATTCCCAGAGTTAAAAAGCAAACAATAAAAGAATTGTAATAAATATGTATAACTATAGTCTTATATAAATGCACAGAAGTCTTCAAATTAGAAATTACAGCATCTTCTATACCATAATTATGTCTTAACGTATTAGCTATAGTCACAAAATGTTTGCTAGACATTTAATACAAAGTTTAATATATATTATAAAAATAAATGCTTCATATATTTATAATTAATATATCTATTATAATTAGAATTGTGTAGTATAGTCTTCTAATAACAACCATCTTGCTATTAATGTATTACTGCATATTTAAATAACTTACATGCAAATATGCCTATATATGTAAGTGTATAATGTTTACTTTCCATAAATATGCATCTTTTTCTTTTTTGTGTGTATATGAGTGTGTATATACGCATATGTGTAAAAGATAGAGTCCTACTATATAGTTCTGGATGGCCTGGACCTCACTGTGTTGACCAAACTAGCCTGGAACTCTTGGAGATCTGTCTGCCTTTGCTTCCATGGTGCTGAGATTAAAGTTGCAGGTGACCACACCGGGATCTAGGTTCTATTTTTTTGAGTTTTCCTTATCTCTCTTCCCAGTTGTATTGGTCTCTTGGGGCTGTGGAAATTACTTTTCAGCTTGTCAGCTGAAAAACACAGAAAGATATTTTCTGGCACTCTGGGAAGCAACTGTCTGGGATGAGGTTGATGAACTGCGGGCTGTGCTCCCCGAATTCTCCCTTGACTCTTGCAGTATCTTCTGTCTCCAGTTGCTTGTCTTTGATGGCCATGTCCCTCCAACCTGCTCAGTCCACTCTCATCTCTGTGCATTCTATTCTTTCCCTAAGAACATGTATCACTGGGTTTAGAGCCTGCCATAATCCAACATGACTAAGTTTTGCTCTGCTACGTGTCCAAAGCAGTTTCTTTATTCATTAATGGTAGTCACAGCATGAGAGGGAAATCCCACATGATCTAATCTGTTGTTGTTGTGGTGCTTTCTGCTGTCATTCTTCACTGTAATTAGAGCCTCATTTCCTTGGCTTTCCAATGTGGAGTGAAGACCAACTGCTAACCAAGAATCTCCCAAACTTTGAATACCAGATTCCGGCTGATGAGGCAACCAGCACCACAATCTGAGCTGCTACTATGTTTTGGCCTATACACTGTGAGACAGCTATTGTTGGGCTACCAAGACTGTATTGTGTAAGCTGATCTAATAAATTTCTTTATAATATATATTCTATTAGTTCTTTTCCTCTAGAAAATCCAATACCACGTACTGTCTTATATTCTGCTGTGATTTCAATATTCTTTGCCACACAAAAATCTCATGTTGAAGTTTAAGCCCCATTTGCCCCATTTGAAGATTATTAAGACTCAGATGCTGATATTAGGAGTAGATTAATTTATGCCTTGTTTGATGAATTTTTATGGCACCAAAAGGATATGCCCCTTTAACTGCCAGTATTTCCAAGTCTCCCATGTATTTCCTGTCCATCAACACAGCTTCATCGTAAGACCTTGGCAGCAATAAAAACATCAGCCCTGTGGCACTCTAACTTTTGACTAGAATCATAAGCTGAAATAACATCTCATTCATTATAATTTACTCACCCAGTGTAATGATTAACATGATCATCAACATGACAGGAACCTAGGAGACAAATGTGTCTCAGCTAGGAGACAAATCTTTAGGCTTGGGTCCCACTTTGTTTTGCTTTTACTGTGATAAATAGTCTGACCCAAAGAAACCGGAAGAAAACATTTATTTAAGCTTCCATTTTGATTTTTTTTTTGTCATGATTACTGTCTTTATTCCACATTCACGGAGAAAAATCTCGTGATAATAATATACATGGTCACCAATATAGATATTTATATTTTTGAGGACTTTTTTGTGCATTTCTTGTTTTGTATTGGTGTTGTATGTGTACCTTCAGAACACTCAGCCTTTATGGAAGTTCTACATATAAGGTTGGCTCATTTTTTTTATTGATTTTTCTCTGCTCCTATCCCTGTCTCTCCCCTCCCCATCAACCCTATCCCTAGGTCCCCATACTCCCAATTTACTCAGGAGATCTTGTCATTTTCTACTACCCATGTAGATTAGGTCTATGTATGTCGCTCTTAGGGTCCTTATTGTTGTCTAGGTTCTCTGGGATTGTGATTTGTGGGCTGGCTTTCTTTGTTTTATGTTTAAAAACCACTTGTAAGTGAGTACATGTGATAATTGTTTTTCTGGATATGGATTACCTCACTCAATATGATGTTTTCTCCATTTGCCTGCAAAATTCAAGATGTTATTATTTTTTCTGCTATGTGCTACTCCATTGTGTAACTGTACCACATTTTCCTTATCCATTCTTTGGTCAAAGGGCATTTAGGTTATTTCCAGGTTATGGCTATGACAAACAATGCTGCTATGAACATAATTGAGTACATGTCCATGTGGCACGATTGAGCATACATTGGATATATACCCAAAAGTGGTATTACTTGATTTTGAGGAAGGTCTTTTCCTAATTTTCTGAGAAATTACCACACTGACATCCAAAAAGGATGTACCAGGTTGCATTCTACCAGCAATGCAGGAGTGTTCTCTTTATCCCACAACCTCTCCAGCATAAGTTGTCTGATGTGGGAGTGTCATATATCAATCTGTTGATTTCATTGGTTAAGTTATAATAAACCAACTGCTTGGCCTCAGCTTAGAACATAGATGGGAGGAGTAAACAGAATAGAATTCTGGGCGGAAGAGGAAGTGAGGTCAGACTCTGCTCTGCTACCGGAGAGACCCGACAGCTCTGCTGGAGCAGAGACGCCATGCTCAGCTCTCCCAGGCAGATGCACGCAATGAAGCTCCTCCAATCCCGGATGGATGTAGGCTAGAATCTTCCCGGTAAGCGCACCTTGGGGTGCTTACACACATCATTAGAAATGGGCTAGTCCAGGTGCGAGAATTAGCCTGTAAGGGTTAGAGTTCATGGGCCAAGCAGTTCTTAAATGAATACAGTTTGTGTGTTGTTATTTCGGGTATGAGCTAGCCAAGCGGCCGGGGTGTTGGGGACGCAGCCCCGCCGCTCCTATTTCAACAGTTGTCGTCAGTGATTTTGATCATGGCCATTCTTACAGGTGTAAAATGGAATCTCTGAGTTGTTTTGAACATTTCCTTAAGTGTCTTTCAGCCATTTTGGATTCCTATGTTAAGAGTTCTCTGTTTACATCTGTTCTTAGCTTCCTTTTTTAAGTAACTATCATGGCTGAGGAAAGGCTGGAGTTCCAGGAAGAAACCTGGAGCAAAAAAAAAACTTGAAGGAAGGCTGCTTCTTGACTGGTGCATTTAGCTCATGGCTAAAGAACGTTGCCATATTGTTCAGACCCACCTACCTAGGGGAGGTACTGCCCACAGTGTACCTGACACCCATAGAACAGGAAATCAAGAAGATGCCCCACAGTCATGCCCTTACACTAATCTCACCAATCTCAGAGAGCCCCTTCTTCACTAGATGATCTATATATCATGGACTCTACGTTGTTGACAGAAACAACTAGTGAACATACTTTGATGTAAAGGAGTTAATAGGTTTGATTAATGGAGATGAGAAGACAAACCCTAAGAATGGGCAGCATAATCCCATGAGCTGGGTTCCTAGACTGGTGACCAGCTGCTCCACCCTCCTGTGGCCAAGCCTTCTTCATGACTCCTTTCATCATCCAACTGTAATCCAAAACAAACCCTTCCCCCTTAAGTGGCCTTAGCTAGGAATTTTGCCACAGTACAAAGGAAAGTGACTATTGTATCCAGTCACTATTTATTCATTTATTTATTTTACTATTATTTAATTCATTTAAAAAAAGAAAAACTTTTTAATTTTACATACCAATCTCAGTTCCCACTCCCCCCCTCCTTCCGTTATCTTCATATTCCCCCCGACAATGCCCCCATCCACTCATCAGAGAGGGTAAGGCATATTGCTTTGAGCAAGGACCAAATATATCTAGGCTTAGTAAGGTATCCATTCAAAGATGGTTGGAAAAATTGGTTCCAAAAAGCCAGTACAAGCAGTAGGGATAATCCTGGTACTGTTGCCAGTGGCTCTGCAGTCTACCCTAGCCATAAGTCTGTTACCCACATTCAGAGGGCCTAGTTTGGTCCTATGCTGGTCCCTTCCCTATCCAGCTAGAGTTGGTGAATGCCCATTAGCTCAGATAAGTTGTTCCAGTTGTTGTACCATCATGGTCTTGACCTCTTTGATCATATTCTCACTCCTCCTACTCTTTGACTGGATTTTAGAAGCTCAACCCAGTGCTCTGCTGTGAGGCTCTGCCTCTGTTTGCATCAGTTGATTAATGAAGGTTCTATGGTGACATTTAAGATAGTCATCAATCTCAATACATAGCAAAGGGAGCTTGGGAACCTTCTCCACTGTTGCTTAGGGTCTTAGCTGTGGTCATCAGTATAGATTCCTAAAAATTTCTCCATGGCCAGGTTTCTTGTTAACCCCACAATGGCTCCCTCAATCAAGATATTTCTTTTCTTGCTCTCTGTCTTTCCCCCCATCTTGACCACACTGTTCTCTCAAGTTCTCCTCCCCCTTCTCCCCTACTCCTCCCCTTGTGCCCTCCTTGTCCCCTCACCCCTATGCTCCCAATTTTCTCAGAACATCTTTTCTATTTCCTCTTCAATGTAAATCAAAATGATTCTGAGACACCATCTTACACCAGTCAGAATGGCTAATATCAAAAACACCCATGATAACTTATGATGGAGAGGATGTGAAGTAAGGGGAACACCCCTCTGTTGCTGGTGGGAATATAAACTTGTAAAACCACTCTGGAAATTAGTATGTCAGTTTCTTTGAAAACTGGAAACCAACCTACCTCAGAATCCAGCAATAGCATACTATACCCCCCAAAATTCTCAATCATACCACAAAGACATTTGTTCAACCATGTTCATAGCCACATTATTTGTAATAGCCAGAACCTGGAAACAACCAAAATGTCCTTCCACCAAAGAATGTATAAAGAAAATGTGGTACATTGACACAATGGAGTACTACTCACTGGTATAAAACAATGACATATTGAACTTTTGACAAAGAAGCAAGAAATATAAAATAGAAAAAAACATTTAACAAATGGTGCTGGTATAACTGGATATAAACATGTAGAAGAATGAAAATGCATCCATATCCATCACTGTGCACAAAACTCAAGTTTAAATGGATCAAAGACCTCAACATATAACCAGCCACACTGACCCTCATAGAGGAGAAAGTGGGAAGTACACTTGAATGCATTGGCATAGGAGACCACTTCCTAAATAAAACCCCAGTAGCACAGAGTCATTGAGAGAAACAATTAATAAATGGTCCTCCTGAAACTGAAAATCTTCTGTAAAGCAAAGAAAATGGTCAACAAAACAAAATGGCAGCTTACAGAATGGGAAAAGATCTTCACCAACCCCACATCAGACAGAAGACTGATCCCCAAGATATACAAAGAACTAAGAAAATGGTCATCAAAAGAACAAATAATCCAATAAAAATAATGGAGTACAGACCTAAACAGAGAACTCTCAAGAGAGGAGTCTAAAATGGCTGAAAGACACTTAAGGAAATACTCAACATTCTTAGCCATCAAAGAAATATAAATCAAAACAACTCTGGTTTCCTTTGCTTTATGTTGAAAAACTACCTAGGAGAGAGTACATATGATAATTGTCTTTCTGGGTCTGGGTTACCTCACTCAATATGATGTTTTCTTGGTCCATCCATTTGTCTGAGAATTTTAAGATGTCATTATTTTTTTCTGCTGTGTACTACTCCATTGTGTAATTGTACCACAGTTTTCTTACCCATTCTTTGGTTGAGGAGAATTTAGGTTGTTTTCAGGTTCTGACTATGGCAAACAATGCTGATATGAACATAGCTGAACACATGTCCTTGTGGCACGATTAAGCATCCTTTGGATATATACCCAAAAGTGGTATTGCCAGGTCTTGAGGAACAACTGTGGACTTAACACAAAGTCTAATACACATTTTTTTACTCTGTATGTCACATAAAAAAAAGAAAACATGATAGGACCACAGAATGACATAGAGTTCTCAATGACAAGTTGTTAATGCATTATTCATAGTGAAAGCCTAAAGTGTAAGAGATGTTTTCATTGTAACTGATCACAGAGAAGACGACAATGGGACTCATATCTGCTCCTAATGTTTACCTTTGTGGCTAGCAGTGTTCTGTGTACCATAAGTAGAGAGATCCTAATGATAATACAGTTATAAATTTACAGATCCAGTTGATTAGAGTTCCGGGACGTGAGCTGCTACTAATTATTTTATCCTTCAATTGCAAATTTTCTAATGTTTGGTGATAGTTGGTACTTTGCTTTTACAGACGTATTTTATCGCTGAAAATCATGATGTTTTAAAAAAAATTAAAGTGTTTGGGGCTAGTAATCATTGTTTCATTTGAACTTTGGTCCTACTGTATTTCAGCAGTAATAAGATTATTAATAAATTCACTAGATGATGATATTCTTCACCTAGCCCCATAAAATAATTATATTTCTCATTGAATAAGTTATAACTAAATTTATCACTTAGTGCCTGATTCTCACAGTTTTTTTTAATAGATTAAATATTTGGGAGTAAGACAATTACTAATAGAAGTAGTGGTGAGGCATTTACCCAGCATTCATCTCTGGGCTCTGTCTCTACCTCCATCTCCCCCAGTCAAGTGCTATCTCTAAGTGGACTACAAAAGAATAAAAAAAAAATTATGAATACCTATTTTAGTCACTGCCCATTAGAGTTTCCACTTCTAAAATAAGTTATTAAGTTGAGTTTTCCTGTCTCAACAACCTCCTTCCAAATAACCTTAATATGACTTATAAATGATTGGCCGATAGCTCGGGCTTGTTAATAGCTAATTCTTGTACTTAAATTAATGCATATCTTATCTGTGCCTCACCACATGGTTCATGGCTTGTTACCTCATTTTTGACATGTCTTGCTTCCTCGGCGACTGGCTGGGAGACATATCTATTGACTCTGCCCTTCTTCATCCCAGTATCCTCAGTTTGATTGTCCTGCTTAATTTTATCCCGCATTGCAATCGAGCAGTTAGCTTCTTTATTAACCAATGAGAATATGACATATTCACAGTGTGCAGAAGGATTGTTCCACATCATTAACAAAGAGTTGTTTTAAGTGTCTGTTGGTCTTTTGCTAATATACATGTGAACCACCTGCTAAACCGACCTTATTCGAATAACATTTATGTTTTGTGTGCCAGTTAATTTTGGTTACAAAAGCATTCAGTTTTGTTAACAACATGTCTTTTTGATCAAGAATAAGTAATTTTTAACCAGATGCTACACAGAGTCAGGAAACACAAAATCTTTTTTTAACTTTATTTATTTATTTATTTATTTATTAAAGATTTCTGTCTCTTCCCCACCGCCGACTCCCCTTTCCCTCCCCCTCCCCCAATCAAGTCCCCCTCCCTCATCAG
>NW_026067903.1:1410290-1422244 GCF_014885135.2 Alexandromys fortis | reverse complement strand
GGCCAGCTGGCCTTGGTGAGTTCCCAATAGAACATCCCCATTGTCTCAGTGTATGGGTGCACCCCTCGCGGTCCTGAGTTCCTTGCTTGTGCTCTCTCTCCTTCTGCTCCTGATTTGGACCTTGAGATTTCAGTCCGGTGCTCCATTGTGGGTCTCTGTCTTTGTCTCCTTTCATCGCCTGATTAAGGTTAATATTCAGGAGGATGCCTATATGATTTTCTTTGGGTTCTCCTTCTTATTTAGCTTCTCTAAGAACCCGAATTATAGGCTCAATGTCCTTTATTTATGGCTATGAGAGAAATCTGATGACCACCATCCTGAAGGCTGGGAACCTCAGGAAATTTCTTGCCAAATATTTGGTTTCCTTACTAGATATATAAAAGAAGCTTAGTGATTGTGTCTCCCTTGACCATTTTGCCAACACATCTAAAAAAGAGCCTACTTAGTAGATGAACTTTCCAGTGATCGCTAGGCTAGTATTTTTTTATTTAACAAATTAACTCTACACTCAGATTTGAACTCTATACAGAGAAATGTTTAGTGTGTCTTACCTAATATTTTAAAAGATCCATTTGGATATCCACTTCTATTTTAAATTATTGTCCTGCATTTGAGCTGAAAACCTACTCCAGAAGCTGTTCGCCACAATGAGAAAGAACAGGGAGACAATTGCAGAGAAGCAGACCTGCACAGCCCTGGGCAAACACATTTACAAACAGACACAACATTCATGTACATTCTTAGGTGGAAATCCTTCTGATTGCACTTGGGCAAGGAGCAGAGGAAGGGCCTATTCCAGAGGCTCACAACAAACAAATTCTTGATGAACGGTTATTGACCAAAGGCAGTACAAGAACGGTTGGGAGAAGGCCAAGTGCAAACTTAATGAATCCTTCACAGAAGGAGTGGTTAGGAGCAAGCAGCTGGCAAAGCATTAGATCTGTGAAGGAACCATGCCGTAGGGAATGGGGATGTCTCTTTGCCTTAAGCCTCTTGTCTCTAGGGTTCATTAGAAGGGAGTCTCGATAGTTTGAGGCAAAGTTACCATGGTGAACATCTTTTGGGTTGAGTTCTCTTCAGCTGACTACAGTTCATGCGTAGAGTTTTCTCAGAAGGCTGGCACTGACAGAAAGAATGTCAAGCAAAATGACAGTAATGCATTGTGTCTATGACAGTGAGCTTATTCTTTTGCCTCAGAATATTTCCCTATTTTTCTTTTGATAACCTTGAGTCCAAACAGTCTTTTACAAAAAAAGTAACATAGCACTTTCATTTAGATAAATTCTAGATCTTTTTAAGCACAGCATAAAGGAAATAAGGTCTCCAGGAGGTAGACTGCCTGTCCAATTTGGTAAGGTCCTGGGTTTGACCCTCCAGTACTGAAAAGATAAAATGATAGAAAGGTCCCAAGAAACAGGGTCTGCCATATATAAATTTTGAAAAGTTTATAATGCTTGATGTCTAAGGTTTCAACCTTACAGAAGCTAATGAAGCATGCTCTCTGAATTCCAGGCCAACCTGGACATCAAGTGAGTTGCAGGCTACCCGGACTATAAAACAAGATCCAGTCTTAAAAAAGATATGAAATAATAATAATAATAATAATTGATCAAGCACAGAAACTCAGTCTTAAAACCCTAGTTCGAGAAAAGGCACTTGTAATCCAAGTTTCCCATATAAGAGGAAGATAGACAAATACAAATTTGAAAACGAAAATTGGCTTCATTGGCGTTTTACTTGGGCATTATCAATATTGATGCCACTTAAAGAGTCCAGTCCGGTTGATAAGACCAACACGTTACAGAGGCCGGTGGAGGAGGCCGCGTGGAGGGGAGAGCATACTCCTATCATCTGACACTCTGCTGAGAACTGGCGGAGTTAATTAAGTGGAAATCCACACAGGAATTTCTGATGCCACTCCTGAGAGTGTAATGAGAGTATCTGTTTTCGGAAGATAATGGAATACATGGAGGGAAGTAGAGAGGGAAACGATGGGAAGGTCGTGAAACTGCAGTGACGCAATTGAGGTGATCCCATTCTGCTCCGTTTATATATTCTGCCTGCAGCCCACTGTTCCTGCTTCCTGCTCCACCTCTTATGAATTCACTAAGCAGAGTTCTTCCTGGCCATGACTTGAGCAGCTGGTATTTAACTAGTCTTAGCCAACTTGCTCACTTCTGGATGAACTTTGTGTTTGTTGAATAACTGTATGTATATATGTATGTATGTATGTATGTATGTATGTATGTATGATTGCACACATAAATTATATGTTCCTTTGCAATTTATGATAGTTTCTCCTAAAAGCCACCAGCTAAAAAATTTCCAGTACTTAATTGATACAGATTTTCTTTTGTTACCTAGTTCCATGATATTAGAATACTAATACTAGATAGATGATAGATGGCAGGCAGAGGGAGAGAGTAGACAGAGATAGAAAGAGAGATTTATGAATGGATGGATGAACATATGTATATAGACATACAAGTAGATGGTGGGATAGATAGATAAATAGATAGATAGATGATATATAGATAGATAGATAGTAGATAGATAAAATTTTCCACTGTAAATATACTATTGAAAGTTGTAATTAGTTCCTTGAAGACTTATTTATGTGCCTTTTCATTTTGCTGTGTTCAAACAATTGTCACAACATATCCATATATCTGTATCTGTATATGTCTATATCTCATTTGTGTCTAACATCTAAGGTCAGGCCTCTCTTTGCTTTTCCAGTATGTGGCATGAGATCTCTCTAATGTTTCACTTATCTTAAATCACTTTTTAATTTGCCTTTGGAGTTCCCCTACTTCCCCCTTTTCTCTCCTGCGTCACTAGCTTTTCTTCCTTGGCCTCACCTCCTAACTCATTGTCTCGCCTCAGAGCAAAACTATCCGAATTTTCTGACACTCTATATTAGGGAATTTCTAGTTACATTAATTCTTAGATCAAAAGTTATCAAATTTTCATAATTCCTTTAGCATTATCTTTTCTCCCCCTCCTACTGCCCAAAAAAGAACTGGCTACTTTGTTAAGTCTCTGAGCCCAGATGCCTTGGGAAGACTATTTAGGTTAAGGAATGACCCCAAAACCCACCTAGATTTTAATCTCTTTATTCTCCGATGAATGTGTGACCTTATTGCAAAAGATCCATTTCCAATATGGTTAACTAAATGCTTGTATTGCATTTATATTGCTGTGAGAAAACACTATCACCATGAATTAAACAATTAATATTGGCCTTACAGTTTCAGAGCGTTTGTATCCATGATAGCAGTGCACAGCTGTGGAAGCAGGAGCAGTTGAGAGCTCACATCCTGATCCGGTAGCAGGGGACAGAAAGAATGCTGGGAATGGCCGAAATTTTCTGAAACCCAGTGACATCCGAGTGAGACATATCCTTCAACAGGGCCACCCAAAGAATGCTGGTTGAGATAATTCTTTGATGCTTATTCATACAGACAACTGCTCCCTGACCTCTCCCACAAAATTGTGCATGCAACTGCTTGCTCAACCTCTCCACGGAATAGTTAAGAACATGTTAATTTAAATGTGTTCCTAATGACAATTGCTTTCTAACTATTTCTGTCCATACACTGATCCACATACCCCCCTCCTTCTAGCAAGAATCACTCAAACTCAATCACTAATACTATTGGTTTTCAGTTAACTCTGCCTCAAATCGTGGCTCTAGCATCTACCTTTATTCATACCTTGCCTCCCATCCATCAGGAAACTCAAGTCAGTGATGAAGACAACAGGCCAGCTCTGATCTATCTCACCTGGATCTCTTTCCCACTGATTCACTGTTCCTCTTTCCCACAGATTCTATCCATGTTCTGATTGGTCCTAACGTCCTCCAGTTCTTACGATAGAAGACAAATAATTTGAGACAAAGTATATATTATTAGAAAACCTTTGCTGTAGTTCCTGATGGCACTTCCCAACCATGGGAAATTTTACCTCCTTCAGGTATCTGGAAAAATTTAGAAAAAAAAATTGTGGTCATCTTAGGGAAGAAATGTCATTGTCACCAGTGTTCAGAGGCTAGGAATGCTGATACCCATCCTACATGCAAAGACTCCAACAGGAGAGGATTAAACATCCCACATATTTCCTTGAGATACCTGGATCTTTGCGATTAAATTACTGCCTGTAACTCATAACCTGAATTTTCACCACTATTATTTGATAAAACCATATCTCTCCTTAAGAATCTTGCCTTTCTTTTTTTCTTGCCACAAGGCTCTCACCGAGACAGAGCACTCATTAATACTGACTGATCAAATACTATGTCTTCAGAAAGCCTCCTTCTGATCTTTCTAGAACCGTTGGAAGAATGGAACCTCCTTCAGAAGTCTAGCTGAAATATTATGTTGGGAGATTTGATAATCAACTCAGACCAAAGGGCAAGAACTGGACAATCAAGCAGGGCCTCACCCCCAAGGGTGGTGGAAGAATAAGATTCTGCCCTGGTGTGCCTGGGCTAACATGTAAAACATCCAAATGTGGATTAAAATAGCAACCCTGCTTTTGCTGCGTTTCTAGAGGCTAGTCATTCCAGATTAATATGCTAACAGGTTTGACTAGTGAGGACTTTCTTTTGGTTTGGAAATGGCCATCTTGTTACTGTATCCTGACATTGGGGCAGGGGAGGTAAGAGGGAGAGAGGGAGGAAGACAAAGAGAGAAAGAGAGAAAGAGACAGAGACAGAGAGACAGAGACAGAAAGACAGACAGAGAGAGAGAGAGACAAAGAGAGAAGAAAGACAGGGAGGAAGGATTGGGGGAGTGATAAAGAGAATATTTTTCTTTAACATATTTGATTTTAAAAGTGATTTATGACGTGTGTGTAAACTGGGGACTACTAAGGGATAAATAATGGGTTCATTTTACATTTCTAGTACTTTATTGATCATATGTTTCGGCACAACAAAAGATTGTCATAATTATTATATGATTCAAAGTACGAACACTTCATAAGGTGCTCCAAGGCAACCAGGTCATACATTCTTTATTATTTTCTCAGAAATTTTGTCCTTGATTTATGAACTTCCTTAGCCTTTTCTTTTAAAATTATATGCACTACATGCTAAATAACTTAAAGAAAAAAAAAAGATGTGAAACCGCATTAAATCACAGAGCAGTTTTGGTGAGCATTTGAGTCCTCTTCTAGCAGGCATTAGTTAGTTGACCATAGTCCTGTCATTTACTCCTCTTTCCATATGTGTTCATCTTTAAAGTGGGAGTCATGACTCTATTTACTTCACATGACTGCAATGAAAAGCAGTGGACTTACCTGAGGTGTAGTAGCCCATGGCAATGGTTCAATTGTTATAAGATGGCTAGGTAGTCAGGTTACGAGGGGAGCTCCATAATTTATATCCTTTTACCGTTTTATTTATTCCCAAACATGAGAGGAGGATAAAATATTTACAAAATAAAACATGTTTATAAATTACATGATACCATTGCTACAAGTGTCATGTCTCCTTTTCTCCACAGAAAAGCAGACAGCGCCAGATTACATAATAAATAAAGAAACAAACAAGCAAATAATAAAACAAATCAAAGACGAACGTATATTGTTTAATTTCCCTATTTTTCTCGTATGGGACTCAAAATGTGCAGGGAATTCTGGAATGTCACACGCAATAAATGCTACGCTGAATGTGTATATCAAGCAGAGCGAAGTAATGGAGCAGAGAGAGAAGTAATGAGTCACAGAGTGTAGGCATGGAAGATTCCAGTAGGACAGGGCTCTGGGGAGTGGAGGTTGAACCAAAGTTAGGCAGGAAATACAGAGAAAGGAGCCTTAGCGTCCTTAGATAGCCACCCCTCGTTCAACCGGTTCTCTTGCTTCTCATTTAATGAGAATGCTCCCTTTTGTGAAAAGGACCAAAACATCTTCAGGAGGGAACATGGCAGAGGATACTATCGGAATAAGTTGGAGAACATGTAACGTTTTCAAGGATGCTGCTCTCTTGCCTTTCACCAAAGCCAGGTGGTTGAGCTGTTGAAACCTGCCCATGACTATCCCTCCAGTTGGTTGGTGACCATCATGTATATTTCCGCATTTCCACGTGAGGCCACTGTTGCTGTGTCTTTATCACTAAACAGAAGCTCCTCTGTGGGATGTGGCGTAAGCCTGCTTTTGAGGTAAAAGGAATAACGTAGGAGCAAGGCCTGCACCTGAGGAAGAGCTTCTAGCTGTAAGTCACAACCTGCTTGATGATTCAACTCAATTAAATGCTGTGTTTTGATGTGGGAGTGATTTCTTATTAATAAAGAAACTGCCTAGGCCCATTTGCATTTGATAGGCCAACCCTTAGGTGGGTGGAGAAAACAGAACAGAATTCTGGGAGAAAGAAGCTGAGTTGAAGAGTCGCCATGATTCTCCCGCTCCAGACAGACGCAGGTTAAAATCCTCCCTGGTAAGCCAGCTCGTGGGCTACACAGAATATTAGAAATGGGTTAGAACAATATATAAGAGCTAGCCATTAAGAAACTGGAACTAGCCGGGCCAGGCAGTATTTGAAAGAATACAGTTTCCGTGTAATTATTTCTGGGTATAAGCTAGCCATGTGGGCAGCCGGGTGCCGGGGACGCAGCCCCGCCACTCCTATTTCAACAGTGTTTTATGGTCCTAGAACGTCTTAGAAAAAAAAAAAAAAGGCTGAGTTCACTTCAACATGCTGTTGTAGTTATTTAATGTTTTGATTAGGGATTATTATTTAGAGTTTTTTCCCTTTTTTTCTCTTTTTTCCCCTTCTCTCCCCTCTCCCCTCCTTCTTCCTTACCCTTCCTTCCTTCCTTCCTTCCTTCCTTCCTTCCTTCCTTCCTTCCTTCCTTCCTTCCTTCCTTCCTTCCACTTTCTTTCTTTCTCTCTCTCTCTCTTTCTCTCTCTCTTTCTTTCTTTCTTTCTTTCTTTCTTTCTTTCTTTCTTTCTTTCTTTCTTTCTGTGTATCTCTTGCTTGTGAGGACAGAAGTTGCTATCTGGTGTCTGCCAGCATCTCTTTGCAGCTCTATTATTTGAGAGGGCCTCACTGAACCTGTGGCTGACTCTTTTAGCTACACTGACTGTCAACAAACCCCAGGAATGTACCTTTCTTTACCAAGACAGTGTTTGGATTATAGATGTGTACTGTGGTACCCAACATCACCGTTATCATTGTAATCATTTATTATTATTTATGCCAAGGTCTTACAAAACAGCCGGAGTTGGCCTGTAATTCACTATGGAATTACATTTGACCTTGAATTTGTAGGAATCCTTGCTTCATTAAAGCTAACATTATGGGCCTGAATCACCCTGGCCTGTGGGAATTTCTTGGTGATAAGGGAACGGGAGTGGTGCATGGGCCACTTCCTGTTCCTATCATCATAGCTTTTTTTTTTTCTTCTATACACAGCTACTTTGGGCTTGAGATAGGAAATTGCAAACACTTTTGCTCTGTAGAACTTAAAAACGCAGATGGCCTTAATCATCACACATGCATTTTTGTCAGAATTTGTCAATAGCCTCCTTTGTTTTAGGAGTAGGAGAGTGATTTCCTAGTACAATGGAGAGTGAGTTCCAGTGCAATGATAATCCATTTTGGTGAGGCAAATTAAAAAAAAAAAAAAAAAAAAAAAAGCTCTCCCTGCTACTTTAAGTCTGTGGCATTAAACAGAGGTGCCAAGGAGGTGTTTGACTGCCAATGTTTTGAGTTTCCTGAGACACTTAGGAGGAAGATAATGCAACTAGCTAATACATGAGGTTCAGTTTTACAGTTAATATTGTCTGCCTTCCATCTTTGCATAACTCACTGATTTCTACAGGTACTTATCTGTATGGGTTACAACCACAAAATCATGAAGAAAAATGAGGAGACAGAGAACTTTCTTTTTTAAAAACAAAATCTTAATTATGTGTATACACTTGAGAAATATGTCTATTTTTTTCCAGGATGTATATTTTGAATGGAAGCCTGACATTTGGGCCTCCTTTATCCGACCTCTATGTAGATTCTATATCCTATATATGGTTGGAGTATTACTGCCAAAAGCCTTGCCTTCCGCCTCTGCCGTCTGCTAACCTAATCAAACATTTGCTCTCCTAAAACAAAGATGGAGCCAAGAAAGTTTTTCCTATGTTTCAATTGCTGCTTGAAACCGAAGACCCGATCTCTTCTGGATCATTTGAATACTTCATTTATGGTTGGCATTTACTTGACTCCATAGGTCGTGCATACTTTAAAAATTATACTGAGCCCTTATGCAGAGCAGGGGCTCAGTTTCTGCATCAGAGGCTGAAAACGCACTCAATGGTCCATATGCTATGCCAAGTCCAGTTTATAATGGGTCGAGTTGGCATGGATCGTGTATGGCATGGATGTACACTCCTGCACACACACACACACACACACACACACACACACACACACACCCATCAAGGATACAATTGTTTCTAAGTTTCAGAGCTGAATGCTTCATTAAATGCTGGAGCATGTGACCTAATGGGCTTCTGAATTGCTAACTTAATATTTAGCTCCCCCAAATGTAGAGACAAGCACCTTGATGCCCGCCTCACAAATAATCACAGCTGCTGATCTTTCCCAAGAGGTCTCCGTGGACAGACAAGAATGCAAAGTTTTAATTTGCTAATCATCTCGTTGGGGAGTGCTGTGGGGGGAGATGCTAATTGTCTGCAGACATCTGTAATGACCCTTGGACAAAACCGAGGAAAACTAAAGCAAAGCTTTGACAAGGGCAGGAGAGCGGAAACAGAAGCCCTAATTGTGGCCATGTGAAGTGCATTTACCCCCTTTGTATCTTTTGTCGGTGGAACTGCACAATACTTTATAAAGTAACTTTAAAGGACGGGACCAAAAATGACTTTTTCTATCTCTGGGCATAAATGGCCAGACTGGATCTGTGAAATACGTGAGGAAGGTCCGACATTATGGTGCAAATGGAGCGGACAAAAGGGTGTGGGGAGAGCTTTTGCCAGTCGAATTTGGCTAACCTGCAGCAAGCCTATTGTCAAGCTAGGCATGCTTCACTGAGCTGTCTTCCCTCTTTATGGTTAAGTGAACCTGAAAACAATGGCAAAGAAATATGCACTGAGTCATATATTCTACAAAATAGACTGTACTCTCCTCTAACCGAAATTACGACACTTTTAATTCTTGGATTTCTCCACATTTTCGTAGCTAAGGCTCCTATTTGCCTTCTTTGAGCCTCTACCAGTACTGGCAGTTCTGCCCATGGGGAAAACTCTGCGGGACCCCGCCACTGTAGCCCTTGCACTGTTAAGAGGAGTCAAAGGTAAGTTTCTGTCCTTGTAGCATTCTGAGTGTCTGTTTCTTTGCTGGACGTCAAAGATTTCTTGGTTGAGAGAAGTTTTGTTTACTACCCATCCTATGTTCCCCCAGCCCCCCAAAATACTCTTCTTTTGTTGCTGGTTTTTAATGGCTAAAGTATGAAAGAAAAAGCAAAAGGAAACTTGCTGGCACTCTGCTTATGAAACTAAGTACAAAGCCATGTGTTTTGAGCTTAAATATAGACACCCACAGGCAGAATTGTCTAAGGGGAATGTTGTATTCTCCGAAAGGAAAACTGACCAGGGGGTGGGGTGCCACACGATTTTCCAGCTTCAGAAGTAAGGTTGTGGATTTTCTTTTTAAAAGTAAACTTGTTTTGTTGTTGTTGTTTTGTGTTGGGTTTCTTTTTGTCTTTTGTTTTATTAAGGATGAAAATGTTATATAATTTGATAATGGGAAAACTTGAGAAACATGGTCTAAATATCAAGAGAAGCTGCCAATTCTATGAATATGTTTCCCCTCCCTCTTCTCTGTTGGCTTTCCTTGTTGAGGTTAAAATAACACGGAAAATGGACATTTTAAAGGGCTTTAACTTTCTATTGGTCTATAAAACTAACCCAACTGTAGAGACACTGTTTTGTTGTCATTGTATCTTTGTTTGTTTTTCTTTTCTCAGTGAAAGTTGCTAAGTTGACTCAGTGTGTGGATGGATGACATTTAAGGTGTCCCATAATTGCCCCTTTTCCGGTTTACCGCCTGAGAGAGTCTAATGGAATCCCAGATCTCTTTACTCTTCTCTCCCACAGCAAGTTGTGTGTTTCAGTATTCCACATTCTCGGGTATCGAGTTGTTCTTGCCGGGGTCCAGGCAACCCAGGCTCTGTAAAGCACTTTGTAAAAGCTCCCAGTCAATGCCACAGTACTCCTCCCTGCGTGGTCTTGAGAGCTCCTCGGGCAGCCCCTGACTGTTGGGGAGCCTCAGTCTTCTCAGCAGGCCCCTCTCAACACATGCCCTTATTTAGGAGTCTTTTTCCATATCCAGCAAAGGCTAAATCACAATTGATTACTCCTGCTTCCTCCCTCCCTCTGCAGCCTCTTTTTGCTGAGAGCATTAAATGGCTTCTTAGCTGAAGAGTTTCTCATCACTGCTCAAACATTGGACTTTTTTATGAGAGTCCACATTCTGGTTCCTTTCCATGGACAAAACCCAGGAGCAGAGGCCGTGTTTTGAAGGTTGTTAGGAGGATCTGTAACCTAGAAAAGAAAGCTTTTTTTTTTTTTTTGGCAAAATAGCACTTAAGTAAAACTGTCAGGGTGTGAATATAGCAAATGACATTACCTTCTTGGGAAGACATACTGAGTAAAACCCAATGCAGACTAGGAAACAGGAGAGTGCCATTTTAGGAAGCATGACACCCATGTGACTGGCTTCATTGTGGAGGGCAAAGAATCTCAGAACACCAGGGAGGGGGAGGGTGTTCAGAAACGACCATATTGATCAAAAAAATAGAACAAGGTTCCAATTTCTAATTTCTTCAAGGAAATAAGTAGACTTATATAAATGCCCAAAGGGCTTAATAGCTAGCTGGTAGGGTGTTTTGAACTCAGGACTTTGTCTTATGTTGGCACTTAGCACCTTCTCATATGTATACCATAAGAGAAAATAGTATGCATGATTTTTTGGGAGAGATTGATAGGACTATATGTACAGACAAATGTATTTTAATAAATTTACTGTATTTTTATGTATGTGTGTATATATACATATGTATGTATATATGCATGTATGTAATAATTGGCTAGTCATCTCCTGCTTAAATATGAATAATCAACTAGGAGAGAATATTCTCAGAAACGATCCATAATTTATCTGTGGGAAATTCAACAAATTCAAGGACTAGAGTGGTTACATTTCTGAATGTTTTAATTTGATGTTTTGATTATACTGAAGGTGGAGATTCTTGGATGTCTAATAAGAAAAATAAGAAAAAACTATCTTAGCTAAAAGATGATAACTAGGTAGTTTTCTGAGGTCTTGACTTCTGTCATTGTATCCAGTTTGTGTCCACCGGGAAATTTCTAAAGATACTACCTAAAGAAGGTTGGGGAGAATCATAACTCTAGACAATGTGTAATTTCCACATATGACAGTTACTCTAACAAGCAAAATGCCATTTAAGTTTTAGTTGTTCTCTCAGATTAGTTTTTTTTCATAAATAGATACTCAATGTCCTCTTTTAACTTTGTGTTGCAAGTTGGTGTGTGATGGTCAGTTGAACCCAGAGTAGAAGTTGAGGAAGGAGTTGGCCAACAGAACTGACAATATTTCAGTGAAATGGCATATAGATTGTAATAAGAAACAATATTTTTAAAGTAGTGGAAACAAAAGAATACCTTTGAAAACTGTGGTCCTGGCCTGGACAGGTTCCCGACACCTGGGAACCTGTGTGTGATTCGTCCCTGGTCTCAACCATATCATAATCTCTAGGGGTATTGTTTTAGACTGATTGTCATGATTTACACCTTGAGTTAAAACTTCTCATCTTGGCTAACAGACAAACAACATAACATAACAGTCTTCTTTAAAATATTCTCTTAACTATAAATAACTAGAAAATCAAGCACATGGTTTAGTTATTTAAGAAGTG
>NW_026067903.1:1350290-1405290 GCF_014885135.2 Alexandromys fortis | reverse complement strand
ACTTGGTCACTCGGGGCAACATTACACCAATGACACAGCCTGTTATGGTTCTTTCTTGTCTTTAGCTTCTGGTTCTCTTTAATCACCATTGCTAAGATTTTGTTATGCCCAAATCTCAGTTCATGGCAAAATATCTACTAATAAGTAATTGTTGAAAGGAGGGAGAAAAGAACGGCTGAGTTAATGAGGACCATGTGAGGCACCTGTACCAGAGTGTTTAATTTCATTACAATAGATAAAGACAGAGAAGGAGGTGGAAGGGTCTGATTTTGTGTGTGAAAGCAGGTGCCACTGTCTGCTGGGTTACTGTAAAATGAGTGGGCATCTTCTCTTACACAGAGAAACAATAGCCTCTTCAATTGATACAGCAAGCCTATGAAGGAATCTTTCCAAAACCTGCTGTCTTCTACTCACCCACGTGCACTAGCCTCATACCCAGACGCTGTGACATGCCATGGGTGAAAATACAGGCTTAAGGCTCCTAAGCCACAAATGGAAAAGGATAAAGACAGTGGTACCTCTAACCTGAGAAGCTGAGTATCTAGAGGAAGCCGCTGTGAAGTAAACCCTTATTTGTGTTTAGGTATGCAGAATCTCCATGAACTCAAGTGATGCATGAGGTGCCAGGGTGAAGGGAAAGATGAGAAAATATAAGTTGGGACCAATGCAGTCAGGGTTCAGAAAGAGTGGTATTAATGGAATGAGATGTGACTTGTATTTCTTTCACACAACCCAAGCTCTGTACTTCATGCTCCATGCATTTCAGAGTAGAGGGAATCAATGGAAATGGAGGCAGGTGGGTGAGAAATAACTGAGTTAATTCAGCAACTACATAGCCTAAACGGCAGTGTATAAAACCCACATCAGGGTAGGGTTGGGTCTCTGGAGAATGTCATCCAGTTTCATCCAGTTTTGTATCACAACCTGTTTAGGCTCAACACATTAATTTTTACATACTATCTTGAGAGTCTAAAGTAAGTCACAGAGCTAGAAAGAGATTTCATCTGTCCCCCATGTCTATGTACTTTCAAACATTCTAGGTACCCACACGGGATACTTGTTAGGAAGCTAGAGACCACTGGGCTAAATGATGAGGACGTCAAAGGAATCAATGATTTCTCTCTGCAGAGGCTTTGGTCCTCAAATCCGTCTGAGTATCTAAGGAGCCCCGTGCAGGGCAGGGGGACAGGTGAGCAGTCTAAAGGCCTTGGCTGCAAAGTGGCTGTGACTTAGGGGGCCCAGGGCAGAGAGCTTGAAAGCTAAGACCCAATGATCTCCAGAGAAAGCAAGAGGCTAAACGCACAAAGGAAAGTGACCTCGCCCAGACACAGCCTTGTAGCAAGAGAGGGCACAGGCTCGACCCCGCAGAACCCGAGGCTGGTATTGATCAGAAGAAAGGCTGTGGCCTCAAGAAAGAGTTGCTCTTTGAGCTCAGCTGGCTGCCAAGTGCTGCAAAGGATTTGAAAGGAGCCGGCCTCCATTGATTACAGCCAGCATGCTGCAGGCACGCCTCAAATTTGGTTGGATTTAAGTTAGTTTCTGTGGAATATTTCAAAAGGAATCACAATTCTACTCACGAGAAAATGGCAAGTAAAAAATGGTGTGTTTGTGTGCTTTCTAAGTAATAATATGTGTGGGACTTTAAATAAAAGCAAAGAATAAATTTTCCTAATTCAAGTTTGAGTGTACTCATTTTGGCTAAAACCTCAGTAAAAGCACTAGTAAGAATATTAGTGAAACCCTGACCTAAGATTATGTTCTGCCTTGATATGTCTTTAATTAAGGACCTTAGCTGCTTGTAACCAACTAAACAGCAATTGTATTTTAATTTCCTGTTGAGATCCAATAAGCACTTGAAATACTAAAGACTACAATCCAGACTTTTAAAAAAAAAAAAAAAAAAAACAAGATTAGCTTTGACCATAAACATATAGATTTGCAGTTCATCAACTTGCTGAAGACAACAAGAAAAGCATAGGGGCAAATGCCTAATTCCAGTATTCCAAGGGGCTAAGAATAGTGAGTCCCAAGCCAGTCAGGGCTTCTTAGTAAGGGCCTGAAAAGCAAGAGTAGGTCTCATAAAACCAAAACAAGCAAACAAATATAAATTGCAAGGTCATTGAAAATAACCAGCTAAGAAAGTGAATGGTCCAAAGAATTGTTTTGGCTGTTGTGCAGTCCTTCATTAATTCAACAACTGCCCTCTATGGTATCAGGAAGTTTGCATAAGCCAGTGGGGAGAGTCTGACGCCAAAGTCCTCACACCAGTGACAGAATCTCACGCCGCATCCTATCCAAAACTTCTCACTGTATTTCCATGAACTGACATAGCAGTCATTTCTTGTCTCAAACGGCAGCCACTTACGAATGACACCGCCATCCTGACAACAAGAAGGGACTAGGGCTAAAAGATGGTGGGGCACACTAAAACTCCAGGTGGTGATTTACAAAGTCTGGAACAAGGCGGACACAGGATCCTAGAGGCCAAAACATATCTCAGAGAAAGGAGACCAGTTCCTGAGTTCCGTGTTAGCTCAGGGACCTTTTGGTTCTATTTTGGATAATGTCAAAATGCCACTCATGGTTTTGAAAAGGGTGGGGTGGGGCACTGTTGTGATCTGCATTTAGAAAGCTACAAAGGTGATGATAGATCTATGGCCATATGAAGGGCAGTTCAGTTTCTCAAATGCCACATAAACAAAAGTTGTGGTCTTATTTTGCTTCCTAGTCTAGCTTTCTCAGGTTGGAATGCTATCTTTTGTATTACAATGCTCTGTCTAATTTTCCTATCCCTAATTACAGAACTCTCTCTCTCTGTGTGTGTGTGTGTGTGTGTGTGTGTGTGTGTGTGTGTATACATACATATATATTAGAGTGGCTAGCTAGGGATCAAAACTAAATGTCAAGGGGAATGTTACACTTTTGTAGGAAAAAGCTAGTATATTTAGGAATCAAGATGGTCTTTATAAAGTACAAAACACTAGTATAAAAGAATAGAAGTCTTTGTTGGTGACCACTGAAGAGACAATAGAGAGGAGACACAGACTAAGGTGAAACTCACTAGACAGTGGCAGTGGAGCCTGTGAAGTTCTGGAGCGGTCACACAGGCCTTTCATTTCAGCTCTTGGAAGGCCAGGGGTTAGGAGGAACTCTGAGTGAAGTCTAGCTGTGTTAACAGATCAAATTCCAGACTAGCCTATGCCACTTAGCAAGATCGTAACTCACTAAAAATGTAGAGAAAGTGAAAGGTGAGTAAGTGTGTGTGCGTGTTTGGATAGTTCTATATGCATGTGTACATGTGTAGGTATGTGTATATGTATGTATACATGTGTTTGTATGTGTGTGTAAGTATATATTTGTGTATTTAGGTATTCATGATATATATATACATGCATATATGTAGGCATGCGTATACATACATGCATTTAGTTAATGAATCGGTATGTATACATGTATGTATGCATGCATGTATTCATGCCTGTGCATGTGTATACATATATGTGTGTGTGTATGAAAAACTATCATGAACTTAATCTTTGAAGAAATACACAAAAAAAGTTCATTTCACTCAAGGGGCAACATTATAATCAATAATCATATGCAATTGCATAGACTCCCCATAACAATTAAGAAAATGATGCCAGAATATCATATTATTGACATCACCAGCCAGAGAGTAGAAAATGCTAGTCTAAAGAGCCAAAGAGTAAAATTGACATAGATGTACTCAGCACCATAATTGTTTCCAGTGAGGTAGAAAAGTGCCATAACCTCTATGGGATCTCCTTGGCAATATCTTTTTAGCTTGACCTACGAATCATATATCACATGGCCTGGCCACTTTGGTCCTTAAAAATTATCCCAACACATACCAGTGTTCAAACCTAAATGTTTATAGGAACATTGAGAAGAAAAGTCACTAATTTGTCAAATAAATAATTGTAAAATCGCTTAGTAATTATCTACTAAGTTACAGTAGAATCATAAAAATGAGCATGCAGCTACATAAAAGAGTCTCATAGACATAATGCTGAAATTTTATCAAATTGTAAGTTACATTTTATAATAAAATATGCTCATTGAACCTTGTTTTAATAAAGTCAAGAGAAAATATTAATAAAATACTCCTTAGAGATTGGTTAAGATATGATAAGTCATAAAGTAATTAAAATTATTTATGATGATATTTGCTTCTAGAGAAGACATACAAGGTTGAAATTTGGCAGCAAAGGAAAATTGAATATTAATGGCAAGAGTAAATCCATTAAGATTTTTTTTTGATGGTAGTTTTTAAAAACACCAAGACTTACTTTATTCAAGAGGTAGAAATTGCAGTAAGTATAAGGACCATATCAAGAGAGTACAGCAGGAGATGGTTTTCAGGTCTGAATACAGCAATGGCAAGGGGAGATGCATAGATGAATTAAAGAGAAGCAAAGGAGTCCGTGGTGGAAAATGACCAAGAAGAAGCATAAGAATAAAGGGGAAGAGTGGCAGATGTGCCTAGAGGACACGGCTGCAGGAGGTGGTGGTGGTTTGATATGGTCTGGAGCGGGAGGTTGAGAAGGGGCTGAGCCATGCAGCAAGGCTGCTCCAGTGTGGAAGGCTGAGCCTCTGTCTTCCGGCCTTAGCAGGATTATTAAGAAAACTAGACAATAGAGATGTGAATTGTTAAGACCCAAAGTAGAGGCTTGTTTGAAAAAGAGTTCCTGGAAGCCCAAGTAGAATTTGATCAAACAGAACTCATTGAAACTAATATTGGCTGCTGGGTTTTCCAGAGGCATCTATTTTATTACTATGCTTTTCAAAATACGTGGACAGACAACACCTATGCATTTTGCCTGTATCAAAAACTTCTCAGGAAATCTGTAAGAGTATATAATTATAATTGTCATAAAATAACCAGATATTTAATGTCAATATGAAAGAAAGAAAGAAAGGAAGGAAGGAAGGAAGGAAGGAAGGAAGGAAGGAAGAAAGAAAGAAAGAAAGAGATGTATTATTATCACCCCAGGAAAGCTTGAAATTTGAAAGACATGTTGATTAAATGTCCATAAAGAACAAATTTCATCTTCCCTTTCAGTATCATTTTTGGGTGTCTTCATTTTGAGGAGACCCTTGTTGTAGTTTCTTCCTCATCCTGTATGTGGTACTAAAAGCACCTTGATTATCCAAGTCACACTTCTATTCAGTGTAAAAGTGATCATGGCCCTTCTTGAAAATCTGGTTCTCAGCAGGAAATCCCAACCCTGTCAATTCACGCTGCTCATCACGATCTATATTCTGCTGATCAGCCCCATCCATGACCCCTTTCTACTCCTTCCTACCACTTAGCTGCCATCTAGGCCCCTGATGCCCAACATCTGTAATGGTTAATCTTCATGGAATATTTGACTGGATTTAGAAACACAAACCTTTTTTGGTGTCCATGTGAGCATTTCCAAGAGAATTTTACTGAGTACAGAGGATCTACGTAGAATGTGGCTGGTACCATCTTACAGCTAAAATCCTAGCCTGAATAAAAAAGGCAAAAGGAAGAAGTGAGCTGAGCAACAGCACTGATCTCTCTCTCTCTCTCTCTCTCTCTCTCTCTCTCTCTCTCTCTCTCTCTCTCTCTCTCTCTCTCTCTCCCTCCCCCCTCCCTCCCTCCCTCCCCCCCTCTCTGCTTCCTACCTGTGATATGAAGTGACCAGTTAGATGCGCCGTATACCTCTCTCACTGTGGTAGACAGGACCCTCAAAGCAGCACATTATGGAAATTTTCCCTGGTTGTCATTAGACTTTCTTCAGGTATTTTGTTCCATGAATAAAAAAAAAAAATCACAAATACATGAAACGATTACATGAGGGGTGGGCTAGTCATGTGATTTGTGATTGGAAGATGTTGGAAGAAATTGGAGCTGTAAGTTAGAGAAGTCCTAGAATGCTGTAAGTTGAAGCAAAATGGATGAAGAGAAAGCAGCAGTAATGTCAAAGAAACAAGGGCAGCTGAGGTGTAACTTGGCATTGGGGCAATAAGAAAAGGGCACTGAGGCCACAACAATACCTATTGAAGATTGCTTGTCAAAATAAAAATTCATTCAAAGAGAGAGAGGTTGAGTACACAACACTTACCCAGAAACAAGCACTTAGAACAGTGTTTCTTCCGGTTCATCACAAAAGCTATTCCAACTGTTGTTGCATAGGGCCAGACCACATCTTGAATTGACAGCAGAACTTGGCAGTAATCACATGGTTGTAATTTTGGAGGGTTACAACTGCAAGTGCTGCAGGGCCATGGAGTCTTGTACCAAGGTTCCAGAAAGCTGCTGAGGGCATTGTGTTGTCAGAAATCCTATACAGAGGTCACTCAGCAATGCTGCAACCTAAGTTGCAACAGAGACCCAAAGCTGTTGCTGATGGCAGTACCATGGGACACCCAGAGGATAGGTGAGGTTATGGAGTGGGGCTGGCCTAAGAAAGAGACAATGTGTTGTAGAACTGAATGAGAGGCCTGCACAAGTCCATTAGGATGGATGCCACCATAAGGCTCAGATGCTGAACATAGAGTTCCTGAATCTTGTGTTTGTTCTGTTAGGTTTCAAGCTTGGTTTGGTCTAGTCTTCATGTGCTATCTTCATGGTGCTATTTTTTGAAATCGGAACATTCATTCTGTACTTTGAATCAAAGGTATGAATATGTGATTCGTTTTTTAGCTGTACGGAGGCTTATAGTGAGTAGTTTGTCTTGGGTCAGTAAGGTGGCATAGCAGGAAAAGTTACTTGCCATTAAGCCTGGCAATCAGAGCTCTAGCCTTGGAAGAGAATTGACTTCCACAAGTTCAAGTTGCCCTGGCTTATGTTTAATATCTCTCTCTCTCTCTCTCTCTCTCTCTCTCTCTCTCTCTCACACACACACACACACACACACACAAATACCAAATGAAAAGGTGTTTAAGTGTTTGTCTAAGTCTTACAAGAACTGCTTGTATTTCAAGCAGTATTCGAAGTGTTAAAGACCATGAGAATTTTTGGAATTAGGCTGCCTGAACTTTGTCATATCAGAGTTCTTGAGGACTAAGTATAGAATGCTATGACTGAAAAGTAGTATGTTTGGCTATTTAGTTGTTAAGGGCAGAACACAGATGGCTAATATTCATTGTCAACTCGAATGGAATTCAATTGCTTAGGTGATGTACCTCTGGACATTTCTTTTATCTGGGTTTAAAGGAGGAGTATTCACCCTGAGCATGGGAAAAACCATCCCCTGGGCTGGGGTCACAAGATAAGTAAAATGGAACAAAGCAGAAAAAGAATGTGAGAGACGCATCCACTCTCTCTTTCTGCACAGAGCCTGAAGCTCATGTGGAGCTGTTTGTGAGCTGCAACACAGTCCAATTGTATTGTGTGCAGGTGCAAAACTTGACCTTGGAGATAATTAAACATCAGTCATTTCCTCTAAACATTCTCAAGTATAATTTTGTGACTTAAGATTTAAGTGGTTCTCTAGAAGTATTTTATTGATGTAAATCTTTCACTTTGTAAAACTATAGAAATTTTAAGAAGCAAAAAAAAAGAATTCCTCCCTATTTGAAGACTATAATTTAATTAAAACAAATGTGGTAATGGGATACCTTGCTCCTGTCTCACCCTACTGCCCTCTCATCGCCTTTCCATTCACTTTCTCCTTCTTTATCAAGAAATTAACCTCACAGTTCTGTGGTGTCTTTTCTATATTCTCTTTCTCTTTTTCTTTTTAATGGCCAAAATAGTTTATTTACAATTGAACTCTTTATAAGATATTTACAAGACAACCAACTTTACATATCAGAAATGCTATCAAAAGTATGAATTACAGCACAGACAACGATATGAAATGGGTATAAAACAATGCTGAGGTGGAAAGATAAGCATTTCTCTTTTAATTTATTAACGCTAGCATAAACTTTTTTAAAGAAAGAAGTAAAGAACTATGTTTTCGGGGAACTGAAGGGCCTTTCTTTCTGCTGAAGACTGAATTGCACAGTGCTGTATCCCATTTAGGGAAAAATAAAACTAATTTTCCCCACTCTCATAACACAATGTAATTTCACTCCTGGAACTTTGCTTCAACCTCCTTCTCAACAAACCTCAACATACCCAAACCAAAGGAAATCTAGGAGAGGATATCAGAAATAGTAGGTCCTCAGGGAAAGGAGAACCAAAGCAATAGAATCCATTTAAGTCCTGCCAGATAGCCCCTCATGGATTCCTGTCAGTCTAGCAAAAACAGGATCTGAAGAATCCTCTGTGAGAGGCTAGGTCTGTTCACCTATACCCAAAGTAGGAATCTGACAAATCACGGTAGTAAGAAGATACTGAGAAGGATCAGAAGCAAAGAAAAGAGGCAACTGATTGAGGTTATTCCTTTGGGCGGGGGAGCACATTGTTAAGAAACATAACATAGGTCAGGGTAGGAGCACTAACCAGGTTGCCTATTAAAAAAAAAATCTGGCCCATTTTTTTTTTTTTTAGATATATACTCATCCTTAAGGTGTGAGAGGAAAGCCTCTGTGGAACAAGTCCTGTTTCTCTCCACATCCATGCCGCAATAGTTTACAGTGACTTCCATTACAGAGAGACCAGACTCCAAAGTAGATGGGGTTACAGGTGAAAACCCATAGTCACACACAAACACACACAAAAGAGAAATGAGAACAATGAGAACAGCACGGTCATCCAAGAATACTACATGGACTGCTGGAATAATTCCTTTCAAAGTCAAACCTGGGGATCATGAAAAACATCTCAAAAAAAAAAAAAAAAACTTTAGTCATAGGAAGCCCCTGAGAAACTTTTCTTCTTTTCCCACAATGGCAATTCCATCCTCTCCCGCTCAGCTGATGGTCCAGCCACATGTCCTCCATACCTTGGCTTCTCCTTTAAAAGCGCTAATAATCAGGGACATACACTATTCAAGGATAAATGTCCCTACCTCCTAGGAGATTATACCCCTACTTGTTTTTAGACAATAGTCCTGAAAAGTAATGAAAGGCAATTCCTATATATAAACACCAAAGGCCTCAGCTCTATTTTCCTTCCAGATAGTTAACAGGGATCTTACACTGAGGCCAAAGTGGCCTGGAAGTGCTCTCCTGATTTTTGTTGTTGTTGTTGTTGTTGTTGTTATTTTGGTAACAAAGCAAGGGTAGGAGATGGGAACCAAGATGGTACATGTCTAAATCTATTTCTTACTAAACGAACAGAGGTTCACTAGGTACAACTGTTTGTTTCGAGATGTAGACATTTGCCAGTTGAAGGAAGCATATCTTTCCATACCCCAACCCTCTCCAAATTTTCTACTTAACCCCCAAATGTTTGGCTAATAGAATGAAACTCTACTAAGGAATATTGAGAAGTGATGTGACATAAGGACATCTGTACAAACTCTGGCACGACATCCCCAAATGCAATGTTTCTGTTTAGCACTGGAATTAGTTGGAAACTCACATCCCTGATCTCTTTTTCTAAACATTTTCATTTTTGAAGGGTGGGGAAAGAACTTCAGCTACCCATTAATAAAGTGCTCAGCCACACACCTTTATCCACTTCCTTTATCTCAGCCAAGTTTTGAAGGACCAACTTTTACACAATGCTCTTACTTCTTCCTCTACGAGGGTGACTTGCTTCATCTGTTATTCATCCTTGGGCCCGAAAGCTTATGGTAAGGTCTCATTTCTGTAGTCTTAGTATGATGGTGTAGAAAAAATTAAAAGTAAACATGAGGAACTATAAGATTGGGAGGACTTTGGTAAATATACAGGGTTTTGTAGAAAATATTAGTGATGCTATTCACTCAAGTGTCCACTGGAAGAAGTCAAGCAAGAAGGGGTGTCAGTCAAGGGGTTGATTGACCTTCATCTGTGCTCACATGTGCACCAACAGCTGGGCCAGTGGAGATCAAGAGAACACATGATAGCTGAAAGAGACCAAGCAGGTACATCAACATGACCTGCAGCCCCCAGAGCTCCAGTTGAAGAAGTTGATTTGCAAATCCCTCAATAGTTTCATGCCTGCAGAAGGCGTTAAATGGCTCCACTCAGGATATAGAGGTCAAGGGGAGAAGCCAGGTGGGAAGCATTTGTCAAGAACTTTTGATCATTTCTGATAGGGAATAAGAGCCTCTGGTGATTGTTTTAAAAATATAAGGAATATCTTAAAGCGTCAAATGCCCTTATTTTAAGAGTGTGGCAATTCACGTAAATAATTTTCATATCTTAAGCATTTCCCATTTGAGAATTTCTGTGTGTTTACAACCTGAAATTATATAGGAACTCTCTTGTCAATCTCTCCTTTTTCAACATGTGTAGACACAGGAGTCTAATAAAATTAGGATAAACTTCCATTTAAAGAAGCCTTTATTGTGTACCTACCCAGGTGCATGACACTTTGCCGAGGCAGAATTTATGACTCTTTATAGTGTAACATGCATTGAATATATTTTTAAAGTCCAAAGACAACTGCTGCCTGCCTGTGTTGTCAATAATAGAAGTTCATGACATTTGATTCGAGTCTTTGTGAGAGGCAATGTTATTCTGATTTAATAGCTTCCATCTGCTCCTCTCATTTTCATTGCTCCTTTTACAGTTTCAAATTCCACCCTGTGTCCTCCAGGGAAATTTTCTGAAGCATTGATTCTACTCATCTATAAATTGGAGGAGGGGAGGGCTTCTTCTGCAGCCTTATGGTTTTGTTTATTGATCTTGATTGTGAGAGAACTTGTTGACATGCATGCACTTGTTTTTCATTTCTTCCTCCTTTATTTATTTATTTATTGCGCGCGCACGCGCCCGTGTGTGTGTGTGTGTGTGTGTGTGTGTGTGTGTGTGTGTGGTTTGTGTGGTGAGTGGTAGGAAATTGAAAGGACTCAACTCCAACATAAGTTTGTGTTGAAACCTTTTACTGCAGTGAAAAAGAAGAGGACCTTATAGGAAAAAAAGACACAGTGGAAAAATCCATATGTTTAATTTCTCACTGGGTAATTTTTAGTTGGAACCATAAGAACTGGATAAGTATTTTTTTTCTAAGTTTGTTTTTCTTTTTAAAAAATAAATAAATAAGAAAACATTCCCCAGCATCTCTGCTTGTAACCATGATAATGGATTGCTGAGTCTTTCAGTTAATAATGCAATATCAACACAAAATGGTACAGAGATTTCATGACCATTATTTTGTCCTACTCTTAAGCTTTCCATGTAAAAAGCATTATTTTACCTAACCTAATTGGATAGAGATCAGCATGAGTGCATGTTGATGTCACATACCATTCAATCTCACACATCTGTGTGGTCAAAACGAAATTGTACGAAACTTTTCCCTACTGTAGCAAAGGCTTTCCCTGTGCATTCACGTTAAGATACGTAAGCAAATAAAAGAGTAAGGATTTTTGTAAATGTCCATGGTGGGCATTGCTATAAAATTAATTACATGTGGCTTGCTACTGCATTTTGAGGAGCCATGTTATGTTTAACACTGAGATGTCTTCATTTTCAATATAACATCTCAGAAAGTCATATAGTGATATTTAAAATTAATGATTTAAGTTGTCAGCAATCTGTGTTCAATGCAGCCCTTCCCATTCTTACTTGGGACAGAAGGGGATTGCACTTTTAGATTCATGCTTCAAGGAAATCTTCATTAGTTCATAAAAGTAGTGTGAGATACAGTAAGAATGAAATCTGGTGTGTTTGTAGTGATGAGAGTTGCCTTACAGGTGCATGGGAGAACCACAGACATCAGTGAACAATGACTTCATTCTTCCCTTCCAAGTTTCTCCAAAGAATGTTCATTCTTGAGTACCACTTAGAGTTAGGCAGCTCTGGTGGGTGCTTACCCAGATTTCTGCACCCTAATCATTAAATAGCCTACTACTCCAACCCAATTCAATTCACTAGCATATTTTCATCTCACCTGCTTCACCTAAACACTCCTACCAGTTGTAAATGTCTGTTAAAAACCACCTTTCTGGGTGGTGGTGGTCCATGCCTTTAATCCCAGTACTTGGGAAGCAGAGGCAGGTGAGTTTTGGGTCATCCTGGTCTACAAAAAGAGTTCCAGTTCAGGCACCAAACCTACAGAGAAACCTGTCTCAAAACAAAAACAAAAACAAAAAAAAAACAAACGAACAAAAAAAAAAAAAAAAAAAAAACACTTTCCTGGCTTTTCTTTTGGTGCTGCTTTATTTTATTTTAGGCAATTCTTTTGTAGATACTCTGACTACAATCAGACTCTTATCAAAACACTGAAGTAGTCTCTATTTCTATTTGCCACACAGTGTGCCCTGACGGTGATCTGCTGTTCTTATGCTGTTCTCATTAACTGGCTTCTGTGCATATCACCTGATTCATTCCACACTTCTGTCCTTCACTGACTTTATGCCCTTTGCTGGCAGAAAAAGCATTTCTTTCATATGTGTCGCCCAATGTGTTGTGATGTATACAAAACATGAGCTGGAGCGGGTTTTCTTTTGTTGCCGTTGTTTTGTTGCCACAATCAAGCTGTGAAAATAAGCACCCACATCTAGAATCATGCTTGCATTGCCTCGTTTCTTCACTCACTTCACACATACGGAACAACTACCATCCCAGTGCTAACCTTATATAAGGTAGAAATGCTTGGGGTACAAGTCTGTTTAACCCTGAAATTTAGACACTCTACTAATGACCATTGACTTTTCATAACACATCTTTAAAAACAATAAATTTATTATTTCACCATGAAGTTTGGTGGGTCCTACCTACCTTAAAGCAGATGTGCAGACTATTCCATATCAACATTCAGCTCATCAGATCGAAGCCTTGATTGTGATTGATTAGTAGTAGGATGTATTAATAATTAGAAATTTTTAAATCTTCATTTTAAAAATAATTCAACAATATTTTCTACATACATCCTTTAAATAGTTTATTGAAGTTTAACTTTTGAATAGCATTAGAGTATATTCAATAACTGTGGGTTACTTACATTTGTTTTTTGAGTTACAGTTTCGGTAAGTTTTATCAGATTTCCCATCTTCAAGCCATTCCTTCTTATGGTGTAGCTGTACAAGGATATCTTAGTTTTTAACAGCAAGGTCATTTTTTTCATGGTGATTTTGGGTGCATGACTGAGTCACACACTAAAATTCTGAAGCATGTTTTAACCCTGACAACAAATATTTTTATTAACTGTTTTGTCTTCAAAACTAAACACTTAATGAAGCCTGTAAACCTACAATGACACAATATATAGCAATCCTGAATTTTGCTTTCTTGGATTTTTCATATGCTCAGAACAGATTGCTCATCTTTGTGTTTTATTTCATGTTTCTAGGTTTGAATTTTCTGAGTTTAAATATAGTTGTATTCCTTTTGACTTTTCAATGTGTTTTGCTTGACCTAACTTCCATTTCTTGTTTATGCTAGCATTGGGAAGTTCTCTCAAATTTCAAATTCTAGTATACATCACTTAAATATCTTCTAATGTTTTTCCAAAGGAGTAACCTATAAATACTTTAGAAAAATATCAACTGTTTTTACTCCTTTGGATTTTTACTAGAACCACTATTCTTAGATACATTATACTGTTTTTTAAATGCAGTGTTTTAGGGGATATTTCAGCCAACTGTTTTACTAAAATAATTACAAATAAAATTTAATTCTAACACATTTCTAAAACAGCACTTAAGAGATACTCCCTTTCTTTACAAATGAGTTTAAATCTTAAATGAAAGTATTTGCCATCACTGAAAACTAGCACATATCATTTTATTATATGTATTATAAAAATCTAATTTAAAGTATTTTTAGTAAATTATTAACACAAAATAACTTATTTGAAAGTAGTACATATTAGAATTGCTTTTAGTTAGTTATTTTTAGTCTTAGTTCTCAGGTTAGGTTTGCTAAACATATTCATGTAATCATTGCCAGGAAATTTTAGTTACCTGGAGAAAATATAGAAAATAAAAGTCTCACTGCGAAATCCAGGTACCCTAGAAAACTTGGTCCTCTTGCCTCCATCTCCATACTGCCGGAATTATTCATTTCCAGTCTTGCCTTGAATTTTTGCTGTTACTATTGGTTTTTTGAATTGTTCATAACACATTTATTTATGTAATGAGAATAAATACAGGAAAAAATACTAAAGATTAGGAGGAAGAAATTGAGTGAGCTCATGCCTCAAGTGAGAGTCAGAACTGCCTTCTCTGGTTCCTCAGCTGTGTATTCAGCAAATATCTTCCCACTCCTTATGTTACTGAAGATTGATGGGGTTAAAGTATATCAGGATTTAGACCCCTGAACTTGAATTGTTTCATTAAACACTACAAACAGGAAAGAGTCTAGGATTTCCATTGGAAACAAATAATAAGATTGACTGCATGATAGCTATGTGTTGTATTAAATTTGACACACGGAAGACAATATGATGCTGAAGAAAGAGGTCCAACGTCAAGATTTTAGGATCACAATGAAGTAAACACATAGTTACCAGATGCTTGAGGGAATAGCTCATTCTGAGAACTTACAGAATTTTGCAGTGTGTACTCACAGAGGAACATGGTGTCACCAGGTGGTGTGGTCGGTCTGTCATTGACCAGAACATTGTCAAGGAGCAAATGCATGCGCAAGCTCTATAAGAAAATGGACAAAGGTCTGTTATATGCTATGTTCCTTTAAACAGTTAGTTACAAATACTTGAACTTATAAGATACCTGTGGGTAATGGAGTTAATTTTTAACTATTGCTTATGATGGAAGATCAGCTCATTCAATGAGCTGGCAATATTATGACCATACTATTGTTGATAGGCATTATGATCATCCCACAAATGTCTCAAATTCAGTCTACTCTGGCTTCATGAAAAGCAATTATCTTTGTTTTCTTCCACATTTTCCGTTCCAATCACTTCAACCCATAAGCAAAAATTGCATGCCAGGACTAATAGCCATCTGTGGACATCCTACTTTCAGAAAATAAGAACTCATATGGCCAATGACTCTGCAGGCTTAATAATTCTGAATATCTTAAACACACCAACATCCAGATATATAAAGAGCACCACATGCTTTCTGCTAAACATAGTCTAGAAAGAGTGTGAGACGCTCAGAAAGGGAGAACATGGAACAGTAATTTACTGAGATACTTAGAATACTAATTTGTTTGCTGTGATCAATATTGACCAAGATATTTTTTAATGTCTACATCCACTGTTCCTCAATTGAATTTTCAAAATATTTCTATGTAATCTGAAATGTGACATTTTGTTTGCTAACTGGATTTAATGAACATCCAGCCAAAATTTATTTTGTGTTTCCAGTATTCCACATTCACGTGCTCTCTCTCTCTCTCTCTTTCTCTCTCTCTCTCTCTCTCTCTCTCTCTCTCTCTCTCTCTCTCTCCCTCTCTCTCTCTCTCTCTCCCCCCTCAATAAAGGATCTGAAACCGTTACGTTTGTAGAAATCACTCCCAAATCCAGTTATTTCTGTTAGGCTTGTGTTTCGTAGTTGATACAATTTCCCCATTCTTTCAGCCACAACCCCAGGCAATTCCTACCAAAGACTGACACCAAACAACCTGTCAAGAGCCTTTCAAAATTGTTGCCAGACTCCAGTGACATTCTTAAGGCATATGGAGCACTGATGTGCAGAAAATATGGCAAAAAAAAAAAACCTACCTGATGCTCATTGTGTCAGGAAGTTATCGCCTGATGCAGTGCTTTGGTTTAGATTTGCAACATAAACAGAGCTTACACACACACACACACACACATATGTATGTATATACTGCATCTAACCTAAAGCTACCAAAAATATCCTTTTCAGTCAGTTGAACGCACAGCCTTGAGTCTTTACATTCTGTCAATAAAATGAAATGCAAATATGAAGCAAAGAAGAACTTGAAATTACTCAGCACAACCTGTGATCCTGACTAACAGAATAATCCAGTTATAATTCGCAGATGTCACATGTTGTCTGAGGCCATCACAGTCATGTGAGGCCAAGGTGCTTGCAATCTCACAGGAAATATGAAACTAGGAAATTCAGAAAATACTGATTAGTTACAGTAACCAAAGTTTAATTTGAGTATAGTCTTTTTAGTTTTCCAGTGTATGTACATTTGTCTCACGACTGCAAATGCATGTATAAAAAGAAATAAGATGTATACTTGAATGTGTAGGTACCTAACATTTAAAATTTGCTCTTACATGGTGACCTTATGTTAGTATTAGGACTACTTTAGAACTAATTCATAAGTATTACAGACAGATGCGCTGTGGCACAATTTCCAGATGAAGGCAAATTTGTTCCATTGATTCTGTTTTCTACAGAAATCTATAATCTTTATTAATCAGAAGAACAAAAAATGTATAAAAAATCATAAGATTAGAGAATGACACACAACTCAATCTCAGTCCTTTCAATTCAATTTTATTTGAACTGATTTAAATACATAATCTTTGATTGAAGGCTTCTGTTTATACAATATTAATTGTCTTCCATAAATATAAATATTTCTGACAATCTTTGTATTTGCACATTAACAAGTCAGGCCAGTTAACCTAGACTCCTTGGGCAAGATCTTAAAATTGATACATTTCAATTTTTGTGCCATGCACATTCATGAATATATTCCATATTACATTCTTATGGGTTAGCAAAGACAACACACTTCTGTTGGGGTACAGTGTTTAGTAGGTTGTACGTTCACAAAGAAAAATTAGTCATTAATTTTACTAGAAATGTTTTCTTCTCTTCTTTGATAGCTTTTTAAGACATACCTTGGGTTGATATTTGTCCTCTTGTATTTCCATCATGTGCCTGATGAAACAAGAGCAGCGCATGCCTTCTTTCTTCATATCCATGAACCTGTCCATGTTGGTGTCTCTCTTCTTTCCCAACTTCTACAGAGTCAAAACTCAATTCTTCTTGAGCCTCCAACACAAGCCTGCCTTTGTCCCAGGCTCTCTTGTAGATATACTTAAACTTTTGTGAACTCTAACATTACCATTTTATCCAAAAGACTTTTCTATTTAAATTTAAGATGCTGTTATTTCTATGGTCCAACAATTTTCATCATATGTAAATTGCTACAGTATAATTTTTTTTTAATTTTGACAATATAATTATTGAAACTATAACTAAAAATATGGGAGCTTAACCATCAAAATGAATGTTAAAAGAAAAGTATCTTTCAGAATATATATGGATAAAATACATTTTAAGTAAAATATTTGTAACAAAAATATAGTAAGTTACTAAAATTATCATGCATTGGAAAATAGATTTGTACATGGTATTATATAAGCAAGTAAAATATCTTTGTCTATAGGCATTTCAAAGGAATGAAAATCTATCTCAAAATTAAAGAAGTAAAATAGTTAATATTACCTACCCTTCTATAAGGACTGAAAGGATTCTTCATCCACATAAGATAGGGAAGCTATCTCAAGCTTTGTAAGCACTTAGTGTAGCACTGTATATAGAAAGGTAGCGGGATGAGAGGGAAATACTAGTTCCAGGAGCAAACGATGAATTCCTACTTTTGGTTCTTTAAAGTTCAATGTCATATGACAATTCCAATGTTTCATACTGGCAGTTCCAGTATGGCATGGGGCAATACTGATGTGCCAGATTAGCTTTAAGTTCATTAAGAATGCCATTACAAAATAGAGCAAAGGTCCCCAGATTTCCTAACAAAGTACATAACAGAAGAAAGCATAACTCTTGCCATACTCACTACTGACCTACAGAAAACAATAAGTAAGCAGCATTTATAAGGTAAAACAAACATTTTGAGAGATATAAATATATCGCTTTAATATAGGTGCACAACCACTCAAAATAATGACGACCCGATACCAGTTGGCTCCACAATGTTACATGCCTCTGTGGATTGACATATGACCAAAATGTCAGTGCCCTGCTCTCTATGGAAACTAGCCCCTATCTCTTTCTTCCTCAGCCAAACTGACCACCGGTAGCCAGAGCTGGCAGCATCTCCTTCACCTGACATCAAGCAAGTTAGGCAGCTGGCTGTATTTTTCCCCATTCCTGGTAATCCTCCTGCTAAAGCTGGCTTACTCATTCTTTACTCTTCTTGTATTTGTAGCTGTATCTAATTCTTTAAACAAAATTTTCATTTCCTTTTTATATGATGCAACTGTCAATAACATAAAGATTCTCCCAAAAGTTTGCCAAAGGGAGACGCACATTCCTAAAATATGACATTTCCATTTTTCCACAGAAATTCCACACTGAAATGCTAATACAAAAGATGATTTGAAGGCATCACCTGTCTTTTTCCATAAAATAGAAACCTGATAAAAATGGGTTAATTAATAAAAATTCATATACCAAGAAATAAAATTATACCTCCATTTCTAGAATGATAAGCGATTTGCAGTTGGTTTTGTCAGTGTGTTTTCATATGATCCCGCTTTCTTTCCGTCAGTCAAGAGAGAATGCAGTTACACACAGGATGCAAAGACGTCAAATAAAATTACTCAGCCATTCATTTCCTAAGAGCCAACTGTGTACTTTATCTCTTTAGTCTTACCATTAATTCCACATAGGTCTTATATCTCTAAAATAATTGTTCAAAACCTTGTAATTATTTAGCATTTATCACCCTGGGGATTCTACCCTGTGATTCTGGTTTTAAAGTCTAAAGTCAAAGAGACAGTGAATGCCAATCATGGGAACAGCTTTTCTCTTGTAAGCAACTGTACAAGCATTGCTTAGTTCCTTTATATGCCTCCAAAAGAAAAGAAATTAAGTAAGAAAATTAAAGACAACTATCATATCAGACAGAAGGAGGGAATCTACTTCAACCCTGCAGAACAGGGAAATCTGGGGACTCAAAATAGTCAGAAGTATCTGAGTTCATTGTTCATCGGGTTCAAGTCTTCCAACCCAATAATTGGTATCCTAAGCTTTGTGTAGAATACACAGCCAGGCCAAGCACTCACCTCGTTCCACACGTCTACTGCAAACACAAATAAAGCTCAAAGCCTGATAGTCCTAGCTTTTTTTGTTCTATAGTTTTAAGTAGTTGAGTGGATTTTATGTTTTGTAGTTCTTCAAGTTTGAGTAAACGATGTTTTTCAAAATAAAGGCAAAGCCTATGTTTTCTTCTTTAATGTCAAAATATTTAACCTTCTAAATACCTTAAAAATATTTATAGATTCTTTAACGCTGACTCATTCTCTGCTGCCATTTGTTCTTGGTACCTAATCTTTATCTAGATCTGTTTTTTTTTTTTTTTAAGTAGAAGTTGACTGTGGCTTAGCCTTCCCAGAGACTTGATCTGATTTCTCTTCAGTTAGCACCCATTCTAACTCCATTTAATAGTTCTTCCTTCCCCTCTGTTTTATGTAAGGTGTGGTTTGCATTTCATCATATTGAAACCAAGGCATTTAATTATCAACTGCACCTTTTTCCAACACATAGATTTAAAATGAATCTATAGTCCTTAGGAAGGTATGAAATATATTTGTTTATAATTCAGATCATAGCTTTCCATTTTCATTTCCTTCCTGATCAACAATTATTTCATAACTCTCTAAGAATTGAGAGTTAACTTCATAGCTTTTGGTAATAACAGTTTCCCAGTTCTATGCTAAAAGAGCAGAACCTACGCAGTACCTACTCTCTCAAGTGTGTTGATTCATGGGCCTAGCATGTGGTCGGTTTGGGTAAATGCCCCATATATGCCTATAGACCTCTAAAACATCAAACAGGAAAGACAATAGGGAATTATCTACAAGAGATACTTGGCGAATTAAGCCTGTATAAAACTTTCACTATACTGAATATCAAAGTAATAAAGTTTAAAAACTGCCTTGAATAGTTCCTGTAATGCAAAGCTTTAAATTTGTGGGTAGGGTCGCCTTTGTTCAGAATCCCAGACACCCCACCCATCCTCTTCCTACACAATTTCTCCCTCAAGATTGTTGCTGGAGTTGTGAAGGTATTCTAATCCGAGGCCTTTGTTTGCTTTTTCTTTGATTTTAGTTAATTGTTAATTTAGATAGTATGAGATACATATAAATTTATTAAAACATTGGTAACATTCGATCTTGAAACTAACCATTATTTAAATCCCACTACAAAATTATACATCTTGAAAAAAATGTTATTTTTTATAAAACTAAAACATGAACACAGGTCTTATCTATCTCTCTTGCAACTTTTGTGACAGAATTTTCTGCCATCTTAACTTAAAATATATTTAGTAATTGTACTTTAAGTATGAATTTATACAAGATAATTTCTGATTTTATTCAATCTGGAAATATTTATTTTAAATCTGATTCTTCTTCTTAGTATTTAGTGTACTCAGTATTTTATTAAGGATTTAAACTACAACCTTTGTCTTTTGAAGACATGGGCTTTTTTGTCTTTATTTTGATGGAATGAAATAAGTGTTTAATTGGGATTCCTTTTTTTCATGCTCTATTCTTCCATTATCTCACGCACTTTTATCATAGCCTTCAGAGTAGTACATATTTTTTGTGTCAATTCTGAAATACAGTAAAATCTATTACACCTATGCAATATAACATTTTAAAAATACTTTCTCTTCACTGTTAGGGTCATTATCTGCCACAGAGCACTGATAGTTGAGATGTCGGCTCCACACTAATGGTGTTGTGGTTAAATACCACGAAGTATTAGTGAGGGACCACATGATCTACTTTGTTTTGAATGAAACATCCTAATATACTCTGAAAGTGGTCATAGCATTTTCTATGTCTGTGAGCAGCCAAAAGAGCTCTGAGACCTCCCTTCTCACCATGACTTGGTGGTAGCTATTTTGATTTTTAGCTAGTCTAATGTGTATGTTATATTAGTTTACATCTCAGATGTCCCTAATTCTCATGGAACCGTATTGTATATTCCTATTGAGAAAATGGAGCTATTTGATTTTCTTATTTTTTTAAGTTTTTGCCAAATAATTATTGATGCTACAATAGTTTTGTTTGTTTGATTGTTTTCTTTTCATCACATTGACAAAATACTTTTAATTTAAGGATTTAAGGAAATAATGTTTTGTTTGACTTACAGTTTGAAAGTCCTGCTCTTTATGTTGGGAAAGGCAAGGTGACAATAGATTGAGGGGTTGGTGTTCAGCCCACCTTGACCTTCATATTGAATTCAGAACGTCAACCGATGGAATGGTGTCATTCACTCTTTAGATGGGCATTCCCTACCTGAAATAAACCCATATAGAAGCTACCTTACAGATATACCTGTGAGCATGTATAGCTCTGTGGGTTTATTCTAAATATCATGTTGATAATCATGATTCACCACCATGACTTGGCCACTTGTTAACTTGACACTCAAATGCATCACCAGAGCCATACTCTCCTCATCTCTGTAAGTTCATGGCCATCTCAGAATGCAGAACATATTCAATCCAGTTTTCAAAAATTCCCAGACTTTTAACTGGCACATTTGAACTACTGAAATTAAAAGTGACCATTTTTGAAATTGTTATTGGCTATCTTTAAGTTTCTAACTTGAATATTTTCCTTCTCTTTTAATAAAGAGGTTCTTTTAGTTAGTATTTTTTTAGCTAATGCTGAGTCAGGAAGATCTCTCTTAAAGAAACCACCAGCAAAGAAAGCCCATCTTTAAAATATGCAGCTAAACTTTGCTTTTTTGGTGTCTAGAATTCCATTCCAAGCTCTCTCAGGTTTTATGTGGATTTAGATGACCAAGGTTGGTGCACCAATCTGTATACAGGGGCTACTTGTTTGTTCCCCAGTAGTACAGACCCAAAATAATCACACATAAACCGTGTTAATTAAAACATTGCTTGGCCAATTACTTAAGTGTATTGCTGGCTAGCTGGTATATGTTAAATTAACCAATCTCTATTAATCTGTGCATCACCACAAGGATGTGTCCTACAGGCAAAGTTCTGTCCAGCATCCTGCATTTGTCACCTGCTGCGGCTACATGGTCTCTCTCTCTCTCTCTCTCTCTCTCTCTCTCTCTCTCTCTCTCTCTCTCTCTCTCTCTCATATACATCTTTTCCAAACTGGCTCTATTCTGTCAATCCACTGGCTGAAAGGGGCTTCTTTATTAACTAATGGCAATAAAACATATTCATAGCATACTGACAGGAATCCTATGTCACAGAGTAGAATGCAATCAATGTGTCTGAGGTATGTTAGCAAGGAGCCACTGCTGAGATTTTCCCACTGTGCTCAAAATAATGATTTTCTCATGGTAAAATAAATTTAATTCACAATATATACTTAAAATTGAACACAATATTGCTTCAAGACTTGTTACCTAAAATTTTTGTCATGCTTCATATCTGATGTCTGTGGCAGTTGGTGAAACAAATTTTGAGGCATACGAGTGACATTGTTGATTCTTCTTGGTGTGTATGCACTTTAGCCGATTTCAAGCAGCCAGGTACTCTGTGCAGGCCATTTGCACATGGGATGGTCAGCCATGATGAGAAGGGAGGCCATGCCCAGCAGCTATGGCCGTGTATCATAAGAGCTGTTCCAGCTTCTGCTGGGGAAACAAAACACAGACCCCCTTTTGCACGGAGGAAACAGAAGCACTAATTCCCATATGTTACTTTGCCTAAGGCGACGCAGCCCACCTACTCCCCACCCCCATTGTTTCTCAATGTGGTCCATGACACTCCTGCTTGGATGGCTGCTCTCAGGCGGAGGAAGACCACAGGGCCCAACACTCTACAGGATTTTCAGTGGAGAGACTCAGCCTGTTTCACCAGCTGTGCCAAATTGAATAGGGCCACCCTGAGCGATGACTTTTCTTCCACCCCCATAGGAGATGAATAAGCACATGGTTTCGTTGGCCTTAGGAGTGCCCACTCTCTGTGTGCCCCATGTGGCCAGTTGTCTGAAGAGCCTCTTGTCCCTGTTCTGCCTAACAGGGATGCTTAGGCTCCTCCATGCTTGCAGGTAGTAGAGTATGCTGGATGTTTTAGTTGGGACTAATCTCTGGTTCCCATATGGGGACAAGGGTATTAGCACACTTCAGCCCACTAAAAGCAGCCCCTGAAGTGGGAGAAGTAAAAACCCTGCAGGTGTTCCCCTCCCTAATGGACCAAAGCACTGCAGCTTGTGTATAGTTTTATTTGTAAAGTGTTTTGTTTTTTTCCTCTGCCTGCATGTTTAGAATGAAACTAGTGTAAGACACTGCTGTTTAATTACTAGTAGGGCCAAAGGTTTCATTTTAATTCAAGATTATTTAAATAAAAACATTATTTATAAATGAAGTGCTGTTTTCTGTCCAAACATGTAAGAACGCTGTTTTAGCTGAGATCCAACACTGTGGCTGAGAACTAAATGCTGTTTTCATGTTGGATTTTTTTTTCCCGAATTGGAATTCCTTATAAACTACTCATTATTTTAATCATGTCCAATGTTAATATAAAATAAACTAGCAGAGCACCCTCCTGTACCAGTATTTTCTCTATACTAAGATTGATTATCGTGTGTGGTAGCGAGATGTCAATATTGTTTATGTTCCATCTAGTTGATAGGACCCAATGATTGCCATCGTAATCACTATTGTGATCAAAACATACATTAACACTCCGCTTTCATATTGCACATTATGTTTCCGAGGCATATTCACATTCATCATTAATAAGTAAATACTTCTGGTGAATCTGCTTTATGATGAGCACTATGCAAAGGTACATCCAGGACAATGATCAATTTTGAAAATAACTTCAGTGATCCATCTGAAAGGCTTTCAGCCTGATATTAGATGCTGCTAATTTACCTCTGTGACTGGACACCTTGCTGCTGAACACACTGACGGAGACTATGTGCTCATATTAAGTATGCTATGCTCCAAGTTTTCCAGATACAGGTTTCCATTTCAATGTGAAAATATCCAATAGAGTCATTTGTAAGACTTTTATTCTTCAAAGGTGGTGCTCTGTGGCATGTGATGTCTGTTTCTAATGAAGAAAACGTGCATGGTAGATGTAAGAATAGAATTTCAATGCGATGTATAGGATAAATCAAAAGGAGAGCCGTGCTGGAAGTGACAGAGAAAAGTGACCATGACATGACTTGACTTAGAGGACACCATAAGCTTAGAGACACTAGGAATTTACCACATATCAGCCACCCAAAGAAGTGAAGTGGCTGTTCCCACTTTTATGACTGTCTTTTCTCCAATAATTCTTTATTTGACTTATTCTATGCATTGCTGTAGGCCATTCAGAGCCAAAAGTTAACTTACGCACTCATTTCTCTACAAGATCGTCCCTAAATTATCTGATACAATCAAGTTTTAGAACACGGTGCTGTGGAGGAATTCTCTCATTGAGCATACTGGTGAAATAAAAAAAAAAAAAACGTTAGTAGTCTTAAGTTAAAGAAGTCGTGGTGAAAAATTGACAAGGGATGGTGGATGGTGAGAGTTATACTTGCCTGTGGCTATACGGATAACTATTTAAAATGTGGTTATGGGTTATGTGGATTTAGTAAAGTGTTGATTGTAGATCTTCTCTAGGTTTCCAGTATCAGGTACAATTTCCCTCTTACTGAGCAGGACTCCAGTACAATTAGAGCTGTTAGTTTCCACCGAGCTATGTGTGCCGCTACTGCACCCTTTGTTATGGTTAGCATGCCATGCTGATCATCATTGTGGTTTCTAGGCATTACAGTTGGGTAGGATTATTGGTTGCTTTCCTTTCTTAGAAGCTTGCATGAGACCTTCTGGTACCATAAAAGCTGATCTTTGGGAAGGATCCATTCTGGTTAGATTCAGCTCAGAGCCTCCTGTGACCAAAATATACATCTTCAGCAAAAGAGACTTACCTTTAACCTCTGGGAGGCAATAAAGAACACCAACAATATTCTATATTGTTTGAAGAATCTCTTCGACAACCCCATCTAACTACTCAAAGGGGGATTTTCATGCCTGGTATTGGGAATTTTGTTAGATATGGCTCTAGGCCATGATTCTTGATTGGAGCTTTGTCAGCCAACGTGATAACTTCCTTTATACTATATATGTGTACATGTAGACCTGCATGTATCATCGATAACTTTATATAAAGAGATAGTATGAGTCAGTATCAGTTATTCAGAGTTTTTTGTTATTTTATCCCAACTCCTTCTTCTGTACCCTCTCCTTCCTCCAGAATTTTAATACCCCTTTTATTTGACCCATTTCCTTTATCAAATATCTTATATTTTAAAATCAGTAAATAATATCGATTTGTATGAAGATCTACTACATTGTTTTATTATGATAGGAAATTTTGTGATGTAGCATTAATCATATTGTATTAGGAAAAGTCGCAACCACTTATGTTCATTCTTTTAGGGGCTTTAATTTACCTCAATATTTGGGGGGATTTCATATTAGCTTATTTTCTTTCAATATAACAATGTACTTGCTGCTGGTATTTATTAAAAAATAAATACATTTACCTTAAAGTCCTAGATCAGGTGGTCCCCATCTGCTTCTAGAGAGGACCCATTTGGAGCTTCGCAGAATCAACTTCAGATAGCATAGGGGTAGGAGTGTTTCTGGGAGAGGAGGACACTTGGTAAGAGGGAGCCAGAGGGATTCAGGGAACAGGCTTCTTCTTTTCATGACAAATCAATTATCCTACAAACTTGCCTGTCATATCCAATGTTAATGGCTCAATAACCAAAATACCTTCCGTTAGGCTCTACATCTTACAGTTCTACCACTTTTCAAAGTTACTGTGCTAGAAATGTCACTTCCAACTGTGAGTGACTATTGGGGGAGGGGACTGATCTCATCTAAACCATGAAATATTTTTGTCTATATCTTATAGTCAGAATCAAGCAGGGTTTTGTATTTATGTGTTTTCTTTTGGCTTTTGGAAATGAGTTCTTTGTGGGGCATGTATGTGTATGTGTGTGTGTGTGTGCATGCTCATGAGTGCGTGCATGTGTTGTTGTATGCGTGAGCATTCATGTGCTGGTGAACAAACCTGGAACAGTATCCATATGGAGGTCAAAGAATAGCCTCACTGGGCTGTCCTCATCTTAATCTTACATATAACAGGGTCTCTCTTCTTCACTGCTGATTGCGCCAGGCTATGTTGCTCACATGCTTCTGCAAACTCTCCTGGCTGTCTTGATCTTGCTGAGGGAGAACTAAGATTGTATGCAACATTTCCAGCTCCACTGGCAGTCACTGGCAATTTATTCATAGTCAGTTTATGACTTTGGAAAGAGTTCTAAATTGGAAGTTGGTTTACAATGACTGAATTGCTGAGAATTCACACAGGAGCATATAGATAAGGTACTTTGAATGACTTTGGAAAGGTTGTAAGGACTTAAGACCAACAACCGTCTAAAGATTCAGTAAGGGTCGTCTCGTGTTTTCTAGGCTGGAATTGCACAACATGGGAGGTGACAGAGGGGATGTTAAATTCCATAATGTCTGGAGACTCCTACAACTTCTGTCCTTTTCATGTTTTTCCTCAGTGACTTCCTCCCTCTCACCTTAAAGGTGCTCATCCCACTGACTGCTATAGCTAAAGTAACAGCATCAGGCAATCTTGGCTGACTCTTTAGGTACCAGGTGTGGTAGTACCCTTGTGCCTAGGTCATCTCATCCTGCCTTCCTTACACTAGGATGTAGGGTAGGTAAGTATAGCAATGTGGCCAAGGTTGCACTTTTAGTTCATTGGGGACTTGCACTATAAACCCAGATCATTTAACACAGTACATGTGATAAATTTACTAATGGTTTCATTTTTTATCAATTAGAATCAAATATTTCTCAAATAAGGTAATAAAGTTCATTTTTAGTATTGGCACATTCATATTCATAAATATAATATATGTAAATATATACTAAACAAGCTGGCTTGTGTATAAAAGGACTTTTATATAGATTTATACATAAAATAAACATTTGAATTTTGCTGATAATTACATGGCATGAAGTCAAATTTGTATGAATCAAGGACCAATTTTATAACTCAACAGAAAATGCATAGCTCTTGCCTTTGAAACTATAATGTTGTGCATGTAGTTTATATACTTACTTGAAACTGTTTTTAAAGTCAAGTTAGTCACGTTTATTTTTGAATGGGAAAGTTAGAAAAGACTTTGGGGCTGACAGGGAGACCTGTGAAGACATTAACCTCATGGACATCTCTGATTTCAGCAGGAAATGACCTGTACAATGGGATGACTGTGTTCCTAAACTTCTCCAACCCTGGGACCTTACATTTTAAGATGAGTGCTATTATGCCCACTTGCTAGATAATTTCAAGTTCCTCTAATCAAAGATGCTGCCTTACTGAAAATGGGCATTTTCCTCTCACCCAGAAGGACCACCACTCTCACTGACATCCATGTTACTTAAGCAGGTAAAAGTTTAGTGTTAACTACTTGAGTTCCCATAAGGCAAATACCTTACAGGTGATGGGTTTTTACTGAAGAGTGAACACTCTTCACAGAAATCATTATATGTGACGTATCTCAGGCAGATCTTGACTTATCGGTTAACTTCCGGACCTGGCTTCTATCCTCTTTGAGTGGCAGGAAATTGAACATCCTCAATTCTCTGGGTTCCCACACTAGCAGCAAAGAAGAGTCAAAATTGATGGAAGTTTATAGAGCCTCTCAAATCATAATCCAAAAGTGCTGAAAATACAATCAATGGTGGAAAACCCTTATAAATAAAAGGCTTAGCCACAGTTGCAGAGCAGAAAATAGAGGAGCAAATGCTAAGAAAAAGGAGCTAGAGAACCAGCAGGTGTGCAGCAAATGGACTGTGTGAGGGCTCGTGTATCAGGAAAGATGGGCTCTAGGCAGCATTCGGAAGCAGCAATTCATCGTGCGTTTGGGCCTCCATGAGGAGTCTCACCGTACTATGTCTGGCCATCCAATATTTAAAAACAAATAAAAATAAAAATTGCAGACTAGTGGAGCTTGTTATGAAATGGTGATTACCTTTGTTTTGGGCATCATGAAATTAAAATATTACAATGACTATTAGAAGTGTGCTATTTATGCACTATTCATTATGAAGAGAATCTAGGAATAATCTAAGGAGAGTTATACTTCAGTTGGGAAAGAGCTGGTCTTGCATTTATAAGACTGTAGGTTCGATCTCTACCAACACAAAACCGTGAGTAGTAAAGCATATGAATCCATTTTCATAAGAAAGGGGATCTGTGCTGCACCATCAACTCTGCAGGGAGCTTTTAAGACTATTCGGTGGAACTGTGATGCCTAATTATTCTGGCAAAAGTAGCTATAAAGAAAGTAATTATAGAGTATAAACAAATTAACGAAAAGATCCTAAATAATGCATTTCTTAAAATAAAAATAAATATGCATACCCGATCCTTCAGATGCTAATTCAAAACTATGTCCATGTTTCTAGTGTTTATCTGGGGGTGACCCCTGCATGACGTAACTCTAAGACTTTCTTCTCCTCTGTACACTTGCCAGTATCTTTAAAAAACCAACAGCTCTGTTTTGGGGTCTGGACATAAGGTTTGACCCTAAAACTCTTGGATTGCTTTAAGGGATTGGTTCAGATTTTATTAGCATTACTAAAAATCTATGTGTGAAGACAGCTTTGGGGCAGTGAAAACGCAAGAGTGGAAGTCCCTTGGTGTAAATCTGTTCTGGAGAAGAAATGGACAGTTAGTTCATAAAGAAGGTTATTTTCATTGCGTTTCCAGAGAGATGCATATCAAAAGTCACACCTGCATCTATGCCTTTTGCAAAGGTGCGTTTATGGAACAAGCCTTCCAAGAGACCATATAGACGCTCCAGAGCAAAGAGCTGCATGCCCTTCATATTGGCAGCATCTCTACCACATCCATCAATAGTTGCTGCCACCATGGTCACTGTATTTCTGCTGAGGTTCATGCCAGTCAATGTAGCGTCACTGGGAGTTGCATACACTGACCAGCAACTGTTAAGGCCATAGAGTTAGAGCTGTTGTTTGTTGGCTTAGCTAGCTTATAAGACCTTATTAAATAATGCAAATTGGACACCAAGTGGGTTGAATTATAACACACTGAAACATGAAAGGCACAGTAAGGGATTGAAGAAAGGGACATTTACAGATCTACAGATATGCACCCAGGAAGGTCACTGCAAAAGAGAACTGGCCTTTGATCATTCACCTTCTGTTTTTCACTGTCTGGTGGTGCAAGTATGTTGCACACTCACACGTCTGGCTTCCCATTTGTGTTTGGATGCAATGTGCAATGTGATACTCATGTGTAATGCTGGGCAATGTTTGGAAATGACACCCCACGGTCTTTAAGCTCCTGGAGTAAGTAGTGGACGCTCTGTGAAGGATGCTGTTTCATGATGTCCCTTGACTAAGGTGGTGTAGAATGCATTTCTGATCTACAAAAGACTCACTTTAAAAGGGGATTCACCAGTATGCAACCCTATCATACATAGAGGAACACCTTTATACCATGCTCAAGAAAGAAAAACACACACATTTGTTTGAGAGCTCACGGACTGTTGATATTGGGGTAAGACTCTGAGAGGTGGTGGGGACCGCTCTATAGGCTTTGTGGAAAACATGCTGAGGATTCTTCAATCCTCATGACATTCATCATCTCCTTTTCTCCATGTGTCTATTTTTGTCTCCAGTGAAATCTCACTCACATTTCCTGTGATGTCCTACCACCCAAGTTGCAGGTTTTTAGAGAGAACACAGCACTAGTGAGCTTTAATTGATTTACCTATTAAAATGTCTAGAACCCATCATTTCATGGGTGATCCTCTCTTCATATACTGAACTTAGTTTTGCTTTAACATTTTTTTCTATTTATTTATTAAAGATTTCTGCCTCCTCCCTGCCACCACCTTCCATTTCCCTCCCCCGATCAAGTCACCCTCCCTCCTCAGCCCGAAGAGCAATCAGGGTTCCCTGCCCTGTAGGAAGTCCAAGGACCATCCACCTCCATCCAGGTCTAGTAAGGTAAGCATCCAAACTGCCTAGGCTCCCACAAAGCCAGTACGTGCAGTAGGATCAAAACCCCATTGCCATTGTTCTTGATGTCTCAGTAGTCCTCATTGTCCGCTATGTTCAGCAAGTCCGGTTTTATCCCATGCTTTTTCAGACCCAGGCCAGCTGGCCTTGGTGAGTTCCCGATAGAACATCCCCATTGTCTCAGTGTGTGGGTGCACCCCTCGCGGTCCTGAGTTCCTTGCTCGTGCTCTCTCTCCTTCTGCTCCTGATTTGGACCTTGATATTTCTGTCCGGTGCTCCAATGTGTGTCTCTGTCTCTGTCACCTTTCATCGCCTGATGAAGGTTAATATTCAGGAGGATGCCTATATGTTTTTCTTTGGGTTCACCTTATTTAGCTTCTCTAGGATCACGAATTATAGGCTTGATGTCCTTTATTTATGGCTAGAAACCAAATATGAGTGAGTACATCCCATGTTCTTTCAGGGATTATTTCTATAGTTCGTTACTTCTTTAACATTTTAGGAACTTGAATGGTATAACATGAAATAAAGATGAAAGGGGGAAGCTGAAATACATATAATCACAGCTAAAAATAGTCATATTAAGTTTTTCTTGATGGCATTTTGATTAGTACTTCATCTGTGTTCTAGAAAAATAAAAGGGTCTCACTGCTCTCCTAATATTAAATTCTTAGACCTTTTATAGAGATTCACATATTGTCTTCCTTTCCTGTTGTAATGGACAAGACAGTAGCATTTATAGTAAAATTCTACATTATTTTAGGTTAAATATTTAAATAACTTCATGTGTGGTTTGAAAAGATTCTGCCTTCCTAGGCATGTGTGAACATTATAAGTGTGGGTCTTTTATACATTTCTCCACATATTCATTATTTCACACCGGTCAGAGCACTTGACAAATAGCTGAAATTATTTATTTAGCAAGCCTCCATTTCAACGCAACTTTAAGAAGCATACTTGAGAAAAGAAAAAAAGAGTTTTAAGGTAATGAGTAGGATAAGCCTCTTCTTGGAATTCAACCTAAGTTAGATCTTTTTTTAGTTTTAAGAATGATTAGCCCATCACCTTCTGTGCCATTAGGCCATCTCCTTCTACCTGAAAGCTTCCGTGTTAAAATACATAGGAGTCACAGCATCACGACCCACTGGGGAGAACTGGACAGAGAAGGTAGCTTGGTGGCTCCGTTCTCGGATTAATGGAAAGACTATCCAGGCATCTAATTTTAATCTCTTCTTCCATGTAGGACACTTGAGTCTGAGAGGAAAATTAAATTGTTAAGAGATGACCAGACTGGTGTTTAAAACAAAGGTAGAAGAGCCATGAAATGCTGTATAAACCATCTGCTGACTTTAATTTAATAGGATTTTAGGTCTCAGTGATCTACACACTATTAAAAACTCACCCCCGCTATTCAAGCTTTGTCATGTGGGCATAATACAATTGTTTCTCTACCCTTGAATGTCCCAAATTAGAGCAACAACAATAGAAATAAACAAACAACAGGAAAAATCTTTAACCAAGGTAACTGCCTTCTGGGCTTGAGCAAAGGAAGGAAGGTTATTAGCTCATGCAGAGAGTGCATGGGGAGATTAGATCTACTTGCACTCACATTAAAGTGGTGAGTTTCCCTCTCACAGAACCTGGAAATGCCCATATTCTTCCAATATTGGTGATAGTGTGGCCTCAACATTGGATACCATATTAAAGACAGCCAGAAAATAAAGAAATATTCAAATAGCATCGTATATACTCATTTTTTATCAAATTCAACCAAGTTACAGATTAACTACAATATAATTGGATGGGGAAAAGGGCCACAACTATAAAATTAAAATGAATATGAAGCACATGCTATTATTCTGGGTAGATAGATTGTTTGGTAAAACCCTTGCTGAGCAAGCATGAATATCTGAGGTCTGCCATTAGCACCATGTAAAACAGTAGACATGGTGGCACGCATCTACAATGATAGCACTGGAGAAAGAGACAGGGGGATGTTGGTGCTTGAGGACCAGCAGCCTAATCATAGCACTGAACTCTAAAAATTAGGGTGGAGAGATGTGGTGATGATACTCAATTCCAGCCTCTGCTTTCCACACCTACACACACAGAATGCACACACTACACAGAAATACCCAAAGTAAAGTAAGATCCTGCTAAATGTTATTTCTGTCTTTAGAATATCACAAAACGGCAGATATATGGTGGTGTTATTTCTGCTAATAACTTGCAATATTTCCTTTGTAGTGTTATACCTTGATGAATGCTTTTTAATACTTTATGTTCTAAGTCCTAAGCATAAACAAAACTATTTGATCAAAAAGAACACAACTGAGCATAATATTTGTTTAATGTGCTACACCTTTTCCTGTTAAAGATAATTAGCATTATGGCTTTCAGGGTATTGCTTGTTTTTCTCCAACATTTTGGAAGTGTGTGAATGATTGAGACTTAATGGAGAGGAGGTGGTATCCCTCCAATGTTCCTGAAGTGTGGGATTCAACTCTGAAGGAGCCACTGTGGCTGCTCTGTGCCAACCAGGAAAGCTACAACTGATGTTCTTCCAAACCAACACCTTTTTTGGGAGAAAAAAAGAACCATTTCTAAGACCCATAGAATAGAACGGACAGTGAAAAAATATCCTATGAGAAAATAGTTGTAAGAGACATCTATGAATTTATTTTGAGTGCTAATAAAATGACAGTCAAGCACTATGAAACTCGCCCTCAAGTATAGAAATTTAAGTTTGTAGATGCTCAAGTGTGTCAGAGGACTGGTGTGAGTCATGAGCTCATGGTTAAGAACCGCTGAAGCTGTGGCCCAGGTCTGCATTTGTGAACGTCCAACAGTGTGATGGTGATGTGTAATTACCAGCTCTACAGGATCTGGAATCACCTATTACACAAGCCTACACACACACACACACACACACACACACGAGGGATTATGTAGCCTTGAGCATGTCTTTGTGGGAGTACGTTCATTGATGTGGGAAGACCCACAGTGAAAGTGGAGTGTACATTTCTCTACACTTAGGCTTTGTACTACATTAAAATGGGGAAAGTGTGGGGGTTCATGGAAGAGGGTGGGAGGGGAGAGGGGAGAAAGGGAGGAGAGTGGAGAAAAATGTATAGCTCAATAAAAACAATAAAAGATGGAGACAGTGAGCTAAGTACAGCATTCATTACTCTGCTTCCTGGCTATGGCTACAATATGATCTACTGCTTTAAGATATTGCTGCCTTTGTGCCCTGCTATGGTGGACTGAGCATTTGGATCTTGAGCTGTAGTTAGCCCTTTCCTCCTTGAGTATTATGTACACCTATAATTGAAGTGTATATAATTTTAAATCTAGGACCTGGGTTGTGTTTATGAGAAAACATCGACCATTTTCTCTCGGCTACTGGTCTGTTTCACTAAACAAAATAATTTCTATTTCTAAAATATTTCCTGTGAGTATTGTTTCAGTTTTCTTTCTGACTGCATAAAATTCTATTGTGGCCATGTGGCACACTTTCTTTTATCCAGTCATCTATCTGGTGGCTGGCACTGAAGCTGCCCCCATTTTCTGGCTACTGTGATAGGGTGTAGTAGTAAACAAGGGTGTGTAGGTATCTCTTGTACCTCACTGGTTCAGTGTTGTGCTCTTGGCACTGAATGCTCTAAGTTACCAAGAAATTCCCATTTATTTGAAAATGAACAAATAATTATCTCAGGTGATCCATAAGTTTTGAACACACAGAAGAAAGACTACTATGTGATGGTAGGCTGGTGTCCAGATCTGTCTGTCCTTTACTGATATATGGAAATCCACCACTGGCTCGTGAGTGCTCATGATTTTTCCCATTTCTTTCTAATACTACGTGGGAACAAGTAGGAAGTTTTGTTATTGCAATAAAAGCAGAAACAGAAGCAAAGAAAACCCACCAGAAGGTAGCAGATGTAAACACAAAGCCACACATTGGAGGCTCAGGCTCTTAGTGGCCCTGTGTGGTTCTTGGCTAACTGGGACTCTAGCATCTGGATCAGCGTTTATCTGCAGAGAAGCCTGAGAAGTATTCGTCAAGTGTGGCATGAAGACCAGCCCTGTTTTTCTCTTTGGTCCTAAGCACTCTCTGATGAGCATTTTCAGGTTACTCTCAAGAATTCCTAGATATACCAGTAAAGCTCTATATGCAGGGAGAAGTTCAATTACACTGGCTATCTGAAGTCTACTTCCCAACAGGACTTTCAGTACTGTGTTATAAAGATTATCCCTATCAGAAGAAGGTTTTAGGGAGACCTTGTGGCTATAGGGAGCCATGCAAGGACCCTGAAGTGGGAAACGTTAACAGAGATAGCATTGCCACCACAGGCAGTCGTAATAGGGTCCTGAAGTGAGGGAGTACAGACAGAGATAGCATCAGAGCCATAGGCAGCCTTGAAATGGCCTGAAGGAAGAGAGGGTCTTCAAATCCCTCCTCCTGCCTTTTGAAACACTAATTGAAAATATTGTCACAAAGAGACATGTCATGCTGTATCTTTAGTATTTCGAATGACACAGCACCTGCTCCAAGATCTTTAAACGGTGGCCATAATAACCACCAACACAGTTACCCCAAACGCCCACCATGTAGATTAGTTGTATATGACTCCACTCTGAAGGCATGCGCATTGAAGGTGTGCATTGCTGTGCCTTTTGTTTTCCTTAGTGCATATTGAAAGGTATCATTTAATTTAGTCTGAAAGGGAATGGCTAATGCATTGCAGTGAATGCTTCAAATGAGAAGCGTTTTCAAGGACAGGAAATGGCAAATGAGCAACCAGAGCTTCTAAATAGTGCCATAAGATTGTAAATTGGTCTAATTATATTATTATCTAGCATGAAGTTAGCATATTGTCCTATGAAAGAGGTAACCCAATACTAAATATGCATAAAAATAAGATAGTTCCAAAAATACAAGACCATAACAGCATTAACCTACAATAATATTCAATAGAAACAAATCCTCATTAACAGTGAAATTCATAGGTAAACAGATAACTGTAATATGGTATTAAAGCTGAAAAATTAAAATAATAGGAGATTTTTGTCAGTGGGGCAACATGGATTGTCCTTGAGTACATTATGCTGAGTAAAAACACTGGCCACAGAAAAACAGACTTGATCTCAGTCAGAAAACCAGCAAAAAATTTTAAGTAGAATTTTAAAATGTTAACATCATAAAAGTGGAGTTCAGTATAAAGGGGTCCAAAGAGCAGAAGCATAAGGCCACTATAGCTGAGCTCTTTCTCTGTCCTGCTTGTCATCAACCAAACACTGATGTGGAGACTTTTTATTCATTATGAAAGCTTTGCCTTTAGATTATGCTTGTCTCGCTAGCTCTTTTTACTTAATTTAGCCCATTTCTAATCATCTACATTTTGCCTTGGAGGTTTTTTTTTTTTTTTACCTTCTTTTAATTCTCTATGTCACATTTCCAACTTCCTCCATGTCTGTCTGCCTGTCTGGATCCTGATGTCTTCCTGGCATCTCTTTTTCTTTCGTTCCTGAGCTAAAATTTCTGTATCTCCCTGCCCAGAAGCTCCACCTATACCTCTTCCCTCACTATTGGCCCTTCAGCTTTTCCTTAGACCAATCAGGTCTAAGGCAGACAAGTTAAAACAGCAACACATCTTAATTTGCTTAATGCATAATTAAGGAAGTGTAGCACATCTATACATAGTTAAACAAATGCAAAACATTTTTGCATAGGTAAACAAATATTCTGCAACATTTCTACTTTTGTCTAAATAAAAAGAAAAGTGTTAGCTTTAATATAGTAAGACTACATGCGATAAGAACCATTTTATAACAGTGGTGACCTATAATAATATCTATTATCTCTCCTATCTTGGTGAATCCAAAGTTGCATACTTAATTTAATTTCTATTTGAACTTGTGGCACCAAGTCAAAATTATCCTTTTAGACCTCGAAATATTTTTTAGATAAAAATAATTTAAGCTTTTAAGTTCCCCCAACCTTATAAACTTTACATCTCTTATATAAGTTTATTTTCTGAATTTGGTAACAAGTAAAGCTATAACTATCTCATCTTCCACTCCATCAGAGCCCCAAGAAGGATATAATATTGCCTGAGTATGTCTATGTGCCTTTATAGTGCTTTCATTTCTTGTTATTGCATTTATTTATATACAGTACATGAATCATTGTAATTATTTGTTTAAAAAGCCTCTTCAGTGTCTCCTGATAATCATGACAATGGGGTTTAAATCACAAAGGCTTAAACATTGACGTTAATTTATGACTTAGTTTCTAAATGCATTTTAAGAACTTTGTAAAAATAATAACCATACCTGGAATCTCAGCAAAAGCAAAGAAACCTGAACGAATGTGGAGCAAATACTTCCTGAAGCATCTGGTGATTAAGGCACTTGATTTTATACAAGTCTCAGTTGTGATGTGGACAGCCAGGGAACACATCCCTGCATTCCTAATAAGCAGAAAATTAAAGCAAGAAGAGAAGAAGTTCAAGGTTAACCACAACTACATGAGACCCAATCTCATAAGAGATAAATTGATAAATATTAGTATTCTCACTTTATAGTAAGAAAATAAGAGTTGGTGAGTTGAATTATTAATCTTAGCCAATTAGTTAATGAGGGTAAAAGTTACTTTCCCAAAATTACACAGTCATTAAATATAGTAGTCTGTCTAAAATGTAAGAAAATTGCCAATACTTAAATAACTTACAAACTGGAAAACGTAACTTTATCGGTCCTTAGTATATAAATCTATCTGTCTGTCTGTTTGTTTGTATTTCTGTCTGTCTGTCTATCATATATTACCTGCTTCTCATTCATCTACTTATTAGCCTGTCTGTATAATGACTATCAATTATCTAACCATCCATCCATTATATATGTATATACATCTTCCTGTTATGTCATCTATCTATCCATCTAATATCTATTTACCTATAATCTCAATAACACCCATTTATGATTGATTTCTTTATCTATCTACTCATTATCTCTCTATATATAAATCAATTATCTATCATTTATCTTTACTTTTGTCTATCTCCTCACAATACGCACAGACACACACATAACACAGTTCATGAAATATTTAGCAAACTAAAACTCTATCGCTTGGCATTTAGCCCAGTCACATACTCGCAAGCACTGTTGTATTGACATTTACCTTACTCTTTCTCGAGCAACATCTGTTGGAATATCATCTGACAGAGATGCCCCTCTCTTTCTGGATTTTTCTAACCAGTGACCCTGTTTTATGGATATTGCTGAAATAATCCTCCATTCTTCCCACCCCTTTAGGCTGAGCCCCAGCTTGTCATTGGTGATTTATGACTGCCCAGTGTTTGGCATCATCAAGGGGGTAGAACATGTATTTGCCCCCAGGAAACAAAATGGAAACATAAATAAAACCGGCATGGATGATTGCCCTGCTTCTGGTGAGGTAGCCACTCTTAATAGAAATCACTTCCCTTCCTCTCCTTCTCTAGCTTGCTGTATCACTAAAATAAATGGAATTTTTGTCTGGATGCCATCTCTCCCTCCATTTTTATAAATATGATTAAGTATTAAATTGGGTGAAATGAACTCAAAGTGCTGAGACAGGCTATTGAAAAAAATGTCCAATTAGGTCTTATGTGGTCAAGTAAAGACCAGAATAAAAGTGTGTCTTCTTCTGTTCCAAAAGATAAAAGAGCACTCTCCACCCCAGGGCAAAGGATAAGTCAACAACCCTACTCATGTGATATACTGGAGGAAATGATACTGGCCCCGGTGTAAGTGTAGACTGAGAGGAAAAGAATGCTGGGATAATTAATAAAGCCTGATTATATCATGCTATAGTAATATTCCAAAATATGTTGGTATAAATTATTATGCACAGTTGATATCTCTTCTCTAAGTTCTTCATTGATTATTCTCAATCCAAGCAGTGATCACTGCAGATGTAAAGTTAGGATGGTTTTCTGTTTTTTTTTTTTTTACATTTCTTAGGTATTATTAAAACAGGACTTTCCATTTGATGTACTCAACAAACATCGCACATCTCTGTACACATTGTTCTCAGGTTCTTAAAACGTTTGAATTTGGTTCACTGCTTCCATGAAGGGCTTGTGTAATGTTGACTTGCTGCATTTTTGGTGATGTGCAGTAGGTGGGTTTAGATTGTGCACATTTCTTCTAAGCCTGCATATAGCACTTCTAGAAGAGACGTGTACATATGTCCTTTCAGCTAGTTCCACATGTTCATGATTATGAGCATCCTCAAAACTGCAAATAAATTCCACTTTTTATTACTTCACAGAGGCCAATGGGTAGAAAGATAAAAAGGAGCTAGTAACTGAGCACCTAGCATATGTAGTAAGCTTTTAACCATAATGATAATTGTGTGTTAGGAACTGTATATACTGCATGAGCCTTTAATGGGCATGTAAACATTGTAGTTATACGAAGAGGTAAATTAGATATTCCAAGAGTACACAGATAGATTACTGTAAGCTAAATGCTAGTACCTTCAAATCAACAAACCTTCAAAATGTTCTTAACCAAATTATTTGTACATGTATTTTTATACAGGGGGGAAAATCTTTAAAAACTGAGTATATGTGATTGTATCTGTGTCTACATATGCATGTGAGTATCATGTAAAGGTGTATGTGATATGTGTGCATGTATGTGGTATTTGCATCTGGAGGCTTCCTGCACCTTTCTCTGTCTTACTCCTTTGAGAAACAATCTTTCATTGAGTCTGGAGCTAGGTTGTTGGCCATTGAACCCAGAAATCCTCTTAGTGTTGAGGTTGTGGGCATGTTCACAACCATGCTCGACTTTTTATATGGATGCTAAGGCTGTGGATTCAATCCCTCATGCTTGTGAAGCACATGTTATTACTCAGTCAGCCATTTCCCTAGCTAAAATAGATCATTTTATTGTCATTAAATCTAGCTGAAAATGTTATAAAATCAGAATTAGGGATGATCTAGACAAACTATGTAACTCACCCATAATGTCAGCAACAAGAAGGAGAAATTAACAGGCAAGGCTCAGTCAGCAAGACATGAATCTCACCAGAGGGCAATGCTTGCTTTCTTAACATTGTGCCACATCATCTAATACACATTTCCCTACCTCTTAGGAGATAATATTCTTCCACTGTCAAGTCCATCAGCATTATACCACTTCATCTAACACTCATTTCCCTATGTCTTAGGAGATATTATTCCTCTAGTGTCAAGTCCATCAGTATTTGCCTAAATGACTGCTTTGCTAAGAAAATATCCAGCTAAGGCAGAGAAAATCGTAAGCACATACTTTGTTTGAAGTCAGGGCCTTGTGTGTCTCAAGATGGCTTCTACCTTTGGTATACAGCCAAGGATTGCCTTGACCTTTCTGTGGTTGCAAACATGAACCATCATGAATAGTTTATTCAGCGCTAGGGATCTAACCAGATCTAGGCAAGTGCTCTATAAACTAAGTGATATTCCCAGCCCATCTGAATAAACTTTAGCATGCCATTGCATTAGATTCACTTTACTAAGTTACTGTATTCATTCATTGTAGCAACAAGGATTCAACAAATTGTGCTCGTATCAAACGTGCTGGTGGCAACTTCTCCAAAAATCTTTGTACATGCAGAAAAAGTTCTAGTTCTTCTGAGAAAATTATATATATATATATATATGAAAGAACCTTTGCTTCTGCGTATATATTGGTTTGATTTTTATGTGTTTTTGTTGTGTTTGTTTTACATTCCAATGAGGGAAATCAAAGTTACTGCATTTAAAAAACTTTTAAAATTTCAATATATTTATTAGCTAATATAAAGGCTCTCATATTCAAAGCAAAGCATCTGGAAACTTTCCACTTGTATTTTTTTAAGAGTGCATACATAGAAGAAAGCAAATACACTTGTGATGGAATATTTGCATAATATATAACCTTGACAAGGTTGACTTTCTAGAAAATTCACCCCGTTGGGTTCCATCAAACCCAGTTCTATAATGCTCATCTTCACAATGCTTCGAAGAGTGGAGACCCATCTCTCTACTCCCCTCTTTCCTCCATCTCCTTGGAGACCATTCTCTCTATTCCCCTCTTTTCTTCCATCTCCTTGGAGACCTGTCTCTCTACTCCCCTCTTTCCTCCATCTCCTTGGAGACCATTCTCTCTACTCCCCTCTTTCCTTTCATCTCCTTAGACAGTGTTTCCTTTGTATTCCTCAATGTCTGTGTTTATCATCCTCTTTACATATGTGTGTCTCTGCTCTTCTGTATTTATCATTGTCAAAATTACAATTAGTTTTTTATATATCCCAAGTGCCAAAGAAAGAATATGTGTAACTGGACCTATCCAAAGTCATTGTCCTGAAACAAATCAATATTCTGCTACTGTCTGTTCACATTTGTGTTGCTGTTTGAGGGTGCCCACACTTTATACTCAAGTAGAGTCATTATGTGTAAGATGAAAATACTAAGAGCAGGGCTCCAGCTCTTTACATCACCTCAGGCTTTTGTTTCATAGACTTATTTACACTTCTGAGGTCCACTTCTTCCTAGCTCTAAGAATTCTTGTATGTGTCTTGGCTACTTTTTATGTTACCATGATTTGAAAAATGCTTTGGCAAAGGAAAAAGTGTAAAGATCTATTTTGGCTCACAGTCTTGGGGCTCACAGTCTGACATTGTGGGGAAATCATGCCAGCAGGCCAAAAAAGCAAGACAGCAGGAGGCAATGAGGCCTGTCTATAAAACCTCAAGTCCTACCCCCAATGATGCACTTTACACAGCAATTCCCCACCTTATAAATGCTCAGTAACTATCCAATCCAGTGTCATCAACTGGGCACCAAGTATTCAAACACATGAGCATCTGGGGACAGGTCATATTCAAACAAAAATAGTGAGTTAAATTCTGTAAGGTGGAGGTTGGCTAATTTCTTTGTGATTTTATCACTAAAATTAAACAAAATCATAGCTATTAGCGGGCTCCTGCAAATGGGCACAATCAAAATTGTTCCTGAAGTACTTGATGCTGTTCTCAGTACATTTGCATTGTAGCCTTGCAAAGTGGTAAGTGCTGAGCACATTACCGAGTATGGTCAGTAGATAGATCCAAAACATCCTTGCCTCAAAAATGTTCAGATTCTAGTGGCAGAGTCCACAAACATGCATAGGAAGATGAACTGTGCTTTAATAAAAAAAAGAGTTATCCCAAAGAGACTCAATAGCTTCCTGATGGATAGGTGTGAAAGCCATAGTGCAGATAGGATAGATGACAAGTGAAGTAGGCAGATGCCTTTGGACCAGGAAGGAATAGGCCACAATGGGAGAAACTCACAAAATCAAAAAAGTCAGAGGAACAGATCCTCCCTGACAGAAATCATGAAGTTTAGGCAACACTATGACTTTACTTTTTAGTGTACACTTGAGGTTTTATTTTGGCCTTGATATTTAAGGTCATAGGTATATAATGTCCCAAGACACTATGTCTTTGGTGATATTGTGTAAAAACAACAACAAAGAACTCATACAACTGGAATTGTAGAAGGCAACCTGGACCAGCTCTCATCCTCTTAGCTTTCCCATATAAGTTGTGTACTTTGTTTTCTTAGTTAGTCACTTAGGAGCAAAATATCTGGAAGGAGGATAGACAAAATGTTTTAATCATTACAGAAGTATATTCTGTACATCTCCATACCTAGGAGAAGAGAGAAGAAACTAACATCCTGGAGCTAAGAAATAAAATAAGAAAAACGTAACAGAAATAAAAGACATTATTTTACTTTTTTTTTTCTGTGAACATCTTAACATCATTCATTCAATTCACTTAACTGCACTAGACTGCTCAACGGTAAAGGAGGTCCTTCTGTTTATGTGTCGCTTTCATTGGTTAATGAATAAATAAACTGCCTTGGCCTTTTGATAGGGCAGAACTTAGGTAGGTGGGGAAAACAGAACTGAATGCTGGGAGGAAGAATGCAGAGGGAGAGTCGCCATGGAGCCGCCAGAGTCACACATGCCAAATCTTTCCCGGTAAGCCACTGGTGATATACAGATTAATAGAAATGGGTTAAATCAGGATGTGAGAGTTAGCCAATACGAGGCTAGAGCAAATGAGCCAAGCAGTGCTTTAATTAATACAATTTCTGTGTGGTTATTTCGGCGCTAAGTTAGATGGGCAGCCAGGTCGAATAAGCAGCTTCTCCCTACAACAGCTCAATTGGGAAAAAAAGCCTTTAACAAAAGCTGAGACCCAGTATGTAAAAATCTTGAATGATTTTTCTGACAATTAAGAGCTATAACTTTCATCTACTTATTCCCTCTCCTTTACTACCCTTAAGCATAGTTTATCAGAGACTATAGCTTTATATAGTCTCATCCTCCCTCATCCTCCCGTCTGAGCCTTAATATTTTCTTTGAATACTTTACTGGACCTCCAGTGTAGGGCTTTTCTACTATCAGCTTAGTACCAGGTGTGCTTCTCATCTGGCAAGACAGCTTTAAATTGCTTAAATATGTGTATGAGTTCTGGGGGTATTGATGCCTGACCAGTATAAGAAGGACTTGACTATTATATAATGAGGAAGACGTGGGGAATGTAACTGAGGCAGGCTTGTCAGAGGAAGGAAGCCAGACAAATGGGAACATGGCAGTGGGTGAGCTGTGTGAAGGGAAAGACTATGTGAGTATATTAATGATACATTGTTATTTGTGTGTGCATACATTCTAGTCAGTAGCAGGATCCATGAAAGTTGTCACCCACAAGGTCAGAATTCACCCCTGGCATCTAACTATAGGTTTCTTAATACCAGGTTAAGGTCCATGTTTTTGTTTTTGTTTTTTTTTTGTTTTTGTCTGTTTTTGAGAATCAGTGCTGGAAGGCTGAGGAAAACATGATCCTGAGATGTTTCTCTGTAACCTGAAGCAAAGAAATAACTCAGTAAAAGACTGTGAATCATCAAAAGCACAAATGAAAACCCTTGAGACATTGCTCATTGACCAAATACGGTTCAACTTGCTTGTGAAAATACTGATTCCAAAAGATTACAAAATTTTGAGTAAAAGGAGTCAATAAATCTATCTGGTTGCTTTCAAAATAGTAATTTGACAAGAAAAAATATATTTCTATTACCTTAAACATCTCAATATAAAAATTTATAAAATTACACTTAAAGAATGAATAATTTATATTGAAAAATTTGGTGATGCTACTTTATCAAATTAATAGAAATAACAGGAGGGACCCGGGATGTATCTCAGAATTAGTATGGTTACCTCATGACTACCACCTAGTTAAACATGTGAGTTCATGTGTCCTACCCAAACACATATAAGTTTATGTGACCCATTAGTAATATTGAGACAAATTAAAATTGGTAGCCACCTAGTAGAGTTCCTCCTGTCATATGCACCCAATGTGAGTGAAAACAGGAAAAATTCGTTAAGTCCAATTCAGAACCATCTAGAGCAGGTATCTTTTAATAACCGGACATGTCTGGTTTGTGAAAATCAAGAGAGCAAGGAGGATTTCTGACAAAGGGAGACCCGAACATGTATTTATGTACTTTGTTATCTTATCCAAAGAGCATTTTGTGCAACGTCAGTACATCTTAAATGGGGTGCAACTTAACTAAGAGCAGTTGGTTTCCTGATGGCTATACTACAGCTAAGTGGGGAATATTCTCATTTGTAGAGAACACCCACTAAAATGTGCATCGGTGAGAGACATGTCAGTACTTCCCCTCAGAAGAGTTGGGGGGGGATGTTACCATACCGAACCTCAATTTTACCTCACTTGAGGACTTTTTTCCCAAACACGTTTTATGGCCTCTTAATGCCCACAAACATAATTTTCCTCCCTTATCATTCCACTCTCATTTACTCCTTGCCTGTCCCCCCCCCCAGGGTAACTTGTCCATGCCCATTGGCTGTTTGTGAGATACTAAGATGAATTAGCTCTGTGTAAGATCTCAGGTTCTACAGTAACTCAGGATTGAGTAAACTGGTGAAATATGGATATTGAGTAGATGACAAAATAACCCGATTGGAAATGCTTCGAATAAAGTAATTGTCAATGTTTAATATCTCCCAAATTCGCATGTCTGATGTGTGACTTAGTAGAATTCCTTCCCAGAATCCAAATGTGTTTTCATTCATGGTCTTCGTATGACCAGGTGACCTTGCCCTTTCATCCAGAGAAAGTTATCAGTCTTCAGTACACAGAGTTCCCTCCTGAGGTTGCCATCACGCTTTATACATTATCTTGTTGGAGTTTCATGTTGAAACATCTTGCTTCCCGCCTTGTCTCTGTACTGGAAAGTGGATTCCCATGGGACCAGTAGGAACTCATACTCAACTTAGTAACCTCAGAGAGACAGTAGTACCTGCCATACTATAAATGTTTGTAGTCTTGGACTGACCGAAGAATAAACAGATTATTTAAGCCCTCGGTGGACTAATGAATGGGTGACAAATGACACAGCAGTGCAGAACTGATGTCTTAGGCCAAAAGGTGACTTTACTGTGTCTGCCTTTGGCCACAGGAAGATGATGTATCATCCATCCCGATTGGGGAGAAGTGTCTGATTTTCTGTGTGGTTTTGCGTTGGGTGGTGATTTCTAACTTTGCACGGGAACAACTCGCATGCCAATTGTGAGTTCTCTGAATAAAAACATACGGTAGAAAGTTAATGATGATCATTAAATGAAAGAATGAGACAAGAGAAGCTGAAGTTTAAAACCCCCGTAAAGGTTGAGAAACTACAACCCAAATCAGATCAATGGGCTTTATCATCTCATTACTCCCTCCTCCACCCACTTCTATTTATAGAAGCACTTAACATTCAATGACCTTTACAGCATTATGAGGCAAAACACTCGGTGTGTTGGCCTTTTGATAATTTGAGGGCAGAATCACTCACAGCAGATTTATGAATTTTGCTAAGCACAGTAGCTCAAAACTTTGTGAAAGATGTGCAGAGTGAAATTATATTTGAAATCATATATAAAATAACTATACGAAAGGTATTCAGGGTTTAAGGAAATATTCTAAAACTGCCCCCAAGAAGTGGATGAGAATGGGGTGCTTTGCCTCCTCACTTCATGTTAAATTTTGCGAGTAATGCTGGATGAAATAAACAGAGCATGAAACGGCCAGCAGCGAAGATCTCACTTGCTCACGTATGGTATCTAGAAAAGTCAGGCTCATAGGAACAGCGACTGGGAAGGGTTACAGGAGAAAGCTGTGAGGTAAGAAGATGTGAGTGCCTTGTAGTGATCAGGGACGAGGGGTAATGACACAAGGATGTGTATATTCCACTCTCATATTTCCAAAGCAATAGATTTTTACATTGTCATCAGTATAAAATGGTCCCTTGGTGTGATAATAGATAAGTCAGACTCCCTGGAATTTTTCTCTAGTGAAAGCATATGGCGCATGCTCTTGTTTTAAAGTATATTCTTTTTACAGACAATTCTCTTGCTGTTAGATAGGCCGAGCATCATATGCTCCTTCTGTATAGGACTGAATCTGTTCTGTACGTCTCCTCCGATCCAAAGGCTGCAGTTCCTCACGTCAAACTTTTTCCCCAAGCCGATAAACATGAGTAAAACTATTTTATGATCTTGCCACACTAGCATTAGCTAGCAACATCTGTGGAAGTTTAAGGCCTTTTCTCAGTTTTGCAGTTTCTGCCTTGCCCGAGCTTAATCCTACAGGCCTAAAATACGGGATCGACACCTTCGATGCATGGAGTGAGTTAGTTATATGATATTAGATAACAGTAAATTTCAAAGTATGTTTGTGAAAAGGAGTGTTTCTGCTCCTCTCTTCTGTGTGTCTAATGTAAACCAGTTCTAGGTGTTGTCAGTGTTCTTCATTCCTGTTTTCAGAAAAATAATGTGCACCTGACCTACTGAAGCAAAAGCATTAAAAGCCAGGTCAGGTGTCCTCCAAGCCTCACAAAGATCATGAAAACAAACTGGAGCCTTTGTTCTCATGTAGATGCTTCCCGTGAAGCTTTGAAAGATCTTTAACAATGCTAAATTTTTACTGGGACAAGCAGAATATTCAGATGGTTGAAAAAAATGAATCGTTTGATATAAGGAGAAAATCTATATTTTTAAGAATGCTGTTTACATCTGATGAATCTTCCTATTTTCAAATCCATGCTAGTTAATGTCAATTCCATGTTTTCTATAAATGATAAAAAAGAAAGTAAGGGTCTGAACTAGGGGTTCTAGTCTCGCTCTCTTTATTCACTTCTCCATTTTGCAGAGAATGATTCTGTTCAGGGTGACACCTCATGGGGTTGTTATGAACCTCAAATATATGTCAAAGTCAACTGTAATCTTTTTTGTGTGTTTGTCTTGCTGTTATTGTTTTGAGACAAGGCTTCTCTGTGTAACAGTCCCAGCTGTCCTGGTACTAGCTCTTGTGTACTACGCTGGCCTTGAACTTGAAGAGATCCACCTGCCTCTGCCACCTGGGCAGAGTGCTGGGTTTAAAGGTGTGTGCCACCACCACCACCTGGGCGTTAATGGCAATTTTTGAAGTGCTTTTATAAAACCATCAATAGAAGCTAGCTCAGAAAATAACAGAGCAATGCATTACGCATGCTTCCCATTGGGTGAAACCAATGATATTTGAGACATGAGATCATATTTGCCCTGGGATTTTGCAGTGTCTTGTACTCCTTCCATTTCCACCACAGTAGATCACCCAAACCTAACAGACCTTAGATGCTTCCTTCCTTCCCTGAGCTCATCTGAACTCCTCTCATTCTGAACCAGCCAAAGGTATGGCTGGTCAGTGTTTTCTCTTCTGGAAGCTCTGAGTTGTTCTCCTGTAACCTTCCTTGTCAAGGGGAACACTCATCTCCAACCTGGTTCATTCTCATCCCAAGGGATTTCACTACCTCAGCAGATAATCCCATTGCTAACTTCTAAGTGCAGTTTTCACTCTACTCAAATGTATTCCATTCCTACCAGTGTAACTATTTTTCAGACTGTAGACTTGTTGGAATATTTGACTCGTGTCCATCTTCCCCTCTGACTGGGAGCCTCCACGTAAATGTGAGTTTGCTTTTGCTTATTGGTGTATGTTGTTACCAGTATCATCACCTGGCACTAAATACATATTAGCTCAACAAATAAATTTGATACGAAAGTGGGTCCCCGAAGGTGTAGAACACATCTAATTATGTTGTCTGATGAACTCCCAATTTTAAATAGAGGCCCCGTTGTTTACATCTGAGAAATAGTCAATCTACTTGCAAAATGGATCAAGAAGAGTTCATTTTCCATGTTGGCTTGAGTTAGAGAGCGTACAGTTAATTTTTGACATGAGCTAATAAGGGCAATGTGTTAATTTTGGAGCATACGCATTTCTGTGTCTTAGAATGTTTCTTTTCTGCTATTAAAAGAAGGAGCAAAACGATCTTCACAGTGTATTTCTACTGCGCAGGAAAAATGAGAAAGAGCAGGTTCATTTGAAACACTTTCTTCTTTAATATAAATCCCGTGTGGTGTCTATACAGTCAGCAATGATGATCAACAACTACAGGAAGGAGTGCTGTTTCCTCCCATCTGCAGGTGACGTCAGTTCTCTTGGTGCTTATCACTTTTGTGATTTTTCTTCTTTGAAGTTTAGGATCATTGTTTCAGAAGTCTCAGCAACCTTTGCCTCTTGTGATTTGCTAAGGGAGAACATGAAAATCAGGTTAGGTTCCCGTTCACACATCAAATCATACTATTAGTGCCCAATGCATAGGAAAAATTGCAGGAATTATGGATAACCCACTCTCACGGAATGAGGTGACGCTCATGTAATGTCTTAGAGAGCTTTAAAGTTTCCCTAAGTCGGAAAAGAGCTGCTTATGTTCTGCCAGCATTGGCTGCATGATTAGTCTCTCTGTCAGGATGGTAGGAGCTGCTGGGTTGGGCAAATCAAAACCCAGCAAGATCAAAACAAGAGGAGAGAGGCATCCGTTCTGCTGCATGGGTAGAGGAGGAATGATCGTCACTCAGAGTCCTGGTTGGTTTCACTTTTAAAAAGTCTATTGTGACAGATCTTGTACGTCTTCCCATATCTGATTTATTTTATTTCCCCCAAGCTCTAGCGTCACACATTCACTCAGCTCTAATGCAGTCCCCAAGGAAGCAGCTCACTTCAGTCTCTGCTGAGATTGTATCGGGCCCTGCAGGACCCTTTTCAGTGGAGCAGGAGAGAAGCCTGCTGCATTTTCCCTAGCCAGCTGCCTGGAGACATTTGGAAAGATTTCCCTGGTAGGATTCTAGTGAACAAACTGTGAGAGGAAGACTCAGTCTTATTCATATATTACATATTTATACTGTTTGCTACACTACTGAATGAGCCTAGCGTTGTTAACTTAATGATGGTCAACACAGATATTAACTTTTAAGAATTTTTTTGGAGTTTTAAAAATGTTTTTTTTTTTAAGAAAATGTTTACTGCATTCGTTTTAATCAGATCAATCCTTCCTCTCCCCAAAATGAATAAAAGCTCATTTCCTTAGCCATTAAATTAAACTATAACAGTTTTTTATTTTGTTTCTGTGTTGTTTTGATGTGTGTGTGTGTGGTTGTGTGTGTGAATGTTTTTGTGTGTGTGAGTGTGTGTGTGTGAGTGTGTGTGTGTGTTGGGGGAAACACTAACGTACTAAATTCTTTTTTTTTTTCAAAGAACTGAGTGGAGAGTGTCAGCCACTTAACCCCTCATTGTCGTAGTAGGAATATACCTCATATTAGTCATTGCTGCTACCATGTGAGAAATCCTCACTGCCTTCAACATGATTAAATCTGGGCACAACTAAATATTAATATTTCATTTGCAATCAAAGGAAAGAAAATCTCTCTAGGATAATAAAGTTTATCTGAACCTTGTAACTGTACAAAGAAATCTTAAAACTATTTAAAATGGCTAAAACACACAAACCCACAATATTAATATTTTAACAGGAAAAAGAGAAGAGTCTGTATTTTGGATTTGTTACTAAGCAGAGTGTGCTTCCTTTTGGATATGTTTTTTTGGATTTCTGCGGGGGTTAGAAACAATCAAAGAGAGGCAAAGAAAGCTGAGCTATCTTTTTTTTTTTTTTTTTTTTTTTTTTTTTAAGCGGCCACTGTGGTGGCAATGGGCTGCAAAGGCGGCTTTATTGTTGCACCGTCGGTTCTGACATGTGGGTGAGAAATATCATTAGTTTTCTGTTGTAGCTGCTGTCGCATTTGATGACGTTTCTAGAGGGGCCACGCCAGGACCACGCTTTGAGTCCTAGAAAGGGACTCTGGAGCTGCTCTGGGACCACCTTGCCAGGTGTGAGGGCAGTGGCCCTTGATCTCTCTTGTTCTAGCTGCTTGGAATTTCAATTCCTGCCTGGGGGCGGGGAAAGTTCTCTTACACTCTGTTTACTGCTTTGTTGTGTTCGTAGGTTTCCTTATTAAACCAGATACAAGTTGTGACATGTTATTAATTCAATCACTAATAATGGGCTGGGATCCCAAATCTATCAGCAGGTTGGTGTTGATGAAGCTGCGGCCACCCCTAGTATAATCCTCTTAAATGTTTGCTAAATTTTATTTCTGCAGTTATAGTCTGCTAGGTTTATCCCCCCCCCCCACACTCGACCCTCAGTGCCCTTCTCTCTAAACTTAAAATAATTGCACCATGGTCCCTCTATGAGCTCTGTAGTCCAGGCTTTTTCTCTGTTGCAAGGCTGGCTGGCAACCACTAGAGGGGAGGAGACAGCCGGATTTATTGAAGGCTCCAGCAGAGATGGATGGTAGGGAAGGCGTCAGAGGAGGAGGCGCTAAGCATTTGAAGTAGATTATAAAGGTTTGCAAAAATTGGGGAAAACAGACTTCTTAAGGTATGCAAAATTTTGCTTCAAATAAACGAGAACTGCCTGGAAGAGTGGTTAGACTGTGGCAGTGCCTGTTCATCTGTGGTCCTAGGTATTAGTAAAATGATCCAAGGAATCCAAGTAAACCCTTAGGAAAACAAATGGTTGTTTCCCCAGGACTGCAGCTGATGGTCATGTGTGAGAAGGAACGGTTACTGGGTCGAACAGGAAGGGGAGTCTAAGATGATCTTGTCTGCTCTGAGTAATATAAGAAATCGGAGTCATATAGCTCATTTCCTAAAGTATGTAAGAACAAAACCCAAACAAACAAACAAAAAAATCTGCCCATATCTCTTAACCCCTTACATTCTGCGGCCAAAAGAGGAAGTAGAGGAAACATCCCAGAAAGTAAAATATTGGTACTATGTAGCCAGAGAGAGAAGGTGGAAGGAGGGATGAGGGAGGAGGGAGGAAGGCGTTTGACCTTCCTGAAATCCTGAACTGCAATATCCTGCTACATGGATTTAAATCAAAGAAACACGCTCAGAGGGAGTGGGAGGCCACAGACAGCAGTTGAGAATTACCTCTGAAGCTTTGGAATCCAGCTTGACCTCTTTGATCTTTAATTTTTGGAAAACTACGAGGGAAAATACACTTAATGTTAGTATTGTTCAAGTATTGCAGTGTGGAGCTGGGGACTGTTCTGTGTGCTCTCCTGAGCATAATTGCACTGAGATCATCCGGTTTCCATTTTGAAAGCCACTGGCAATTACTGGAATACAATGTATCATGCGTTTGCTCACTGGATATAAAACCTATATACTAATTCGCAATAAAATGTAACAGCTGTCAGTGCATTTTCTGCTCTGTTACTTCAATAAATTGGAACTCTGACTAGAAAATGGGAATGTTGCATTTTTACACACTCTGTAATGTGTTTGCTTTTTGCAAATACAATTTATTTTTTTCATGACAAAAATTGTGGTTTGTTATTACTGCTAGTGGATAAATATTCCTATATCAGAATGAATTACATATGGTACCTGTAAAGAAGTAGTAATATTTTCTCTTTTTTATGGTAGCCTGTCTTCAGTAAACAAAATACACTTAACCTACTTCTGTCGCATACTGAGTTTTTTCTTTTTTTTTTTTTTCCATCATGATGGCTGTGTGCTGGAGTAGGAAAAGGATGCAAGCGCTTTCTTATTTTTTTTTTTTTTACCCTGTGATCTCAGGTGCCTGGATTTATCAGCAACATTTACTTCTAGACACCATCACATCCTTCAGAGTTTATTTTTGTTTGAGTTTCCAATGTCTCCCCTCATGCCTGTGCTAGGCAGCTATCTTTAGGATGCTGAAGCAGTGTCTCTGAGTTTTATTTAAAATAAAAATGCATGCACATTTCTGTAATTCTGCTACTGGAGGTCAGACTTTTCACAGATAATTAGCCTTTTGCACACTGTGAAATCAACCTGCATTGGTTATTTGGCTCGACTCTTTGCTTCTGTTCTTTATTTCCCAGAAGGTTAACGCGCTGAAAATCTAGCTTCAAGCTCATAGTACTGTCTCTTTGTGTTGCTAATTATCCTGTTGTATAATTATTAATATCAGGAGCAGGAAGAGGAAACATGCACACCAAATAGTCGTGAATGCTGGTGTTCTGGCAGGAAGCAAGCCCTGCATTAATAAAACGTGCCTGTGCCAATATCACAGGAGATGCGAGCGTTCCTTGTTAAGGACCATTTATTAACTGAGATCATCTTTTAGTTCGCCTTGGGGTAATGACTGATGTCAATGGCAAATTTCACAGTTGTCTAGAGAAATGAATTAAATTTGTAATAAAAAGCCCTTCGGCTTGTTGTACATGTTCATTTATTGGCATAGTTGAACTAAGAGAACTGTAAGGCAACTGAGAATGTCGGCTTAATTTTCCTTACATATAATAGTGACCTTTAGCTCCATATTGAAAAAAGTTACCTATTATAGACTGGTAAATTAAATGAGAAGTTCCTTTAATGCAAAATAAACCAGATGGCTAAGCTAAGTTAAATGGCCTTTGAGCTTGTAAGATCCTTGGTAGAAAAAAAAAATACTCTTTCTTCTTGAATAGGGAGAGGTCTTCTAATAAGCCCCCATAAAATAAGAGACATGCCATACGAGCAAGAGGATAGATTCATTCAATATGAGACTGTGGGTCTTGTTCGTGCTGCCGCTGTGGGTTCGGGGGTGGTTTCACTGTACGCTCTGAGTCGGAGTTTTGAAACTGTTGTTTTCATGCGCTCGTAATTCTAAAAATACAGCTTTTTTTTTTTTTTACTTAGCTGGCAAAGCATATTGTTGCTGTAATTATCTATATAAGTTTTGTGCTGTTAAAATTTGTGTGTTGAAAAATTAAGAAAAGGCATATTTCCCATGAGGGAGAATAGTTACAATACTATCCTTGTTTTACTTCTTCCTTCCTTCCTTCCTTCCTTCCTTCCTTCCTTCCTTCCTTCCTTCCTTCCTTCCTTCCGTTTATTTTAGAAAGTCTAATTCCAAATTCACTTTCCCAGGCAGACTTGGTCTTGGGGAATGTTAAATACTTACTAAAAGTCAAGCAAGATGACCAAGTGTAGCACTCCTGTTGGAGAAACTTCCAGAAGAACCGGTCTTCCCACACACTCTGGTATACATAACAGAGGTCATTCGATACGATTTTGTCCAATCAAGGCACCGACACAGCTGCTGATCGGGGATGAAAATAGAGAGATAGACAATTACAATATTTTTTGCAGACCAAATTGTCAGATTATTTAATGTAGGTGAACTTCTGTCCCATGTTTTAAACTTTAAGGTAATGTCTTAGTGTTTTTAACCTTTGAACCAGATAAATATGACAATCCAAGCATCCAAAAAAAAAAAAAAAACTCCATTGTCATTTACAACGCAACAGGACACTCTGCACACAGAGACTATCTGAACTCCACACCCTACAGCAATGCTCTCAGTGTGAACTAACACTGAACCAAAATTCCCCAAAGAATGTCATGGGAGGTGAAAAAATATTTAAAACACAAAAATAAAACACATAAAGCATGAATTGCAGTGCCTTCAGTTTTAAAGATATAAGAATTCTCGTAAATACATAAATAATTTTTTTCTTCCAAATTCCCAGAATGGTTTGATTTCTCGATTTAAATTGCATTTCCAATTTTTTTTTTTCCAGGATTCTCATTTGAACCTAGTAGTCTTTATGTGTCATACCAACCATTGCCTCCTACAGAAATATGGACAGGGGTCACTCCCAAATTATTTATTGTTCTGCATTGCTGGGTGTTCTCTAAGTGTCCTGTGAGTTTCTTCATGACTCAGGAGGACCTAGGAAGTCTGGACATCTTTTTCTCCTTAAGGCACATGCTCAGAGCATTCTAATAAGGCCAGGAATGGAGTTCACAGTCCCCTTTTTACCCAGGCTCACCTCGGCCCTTTTCAGTATGTAACCTTATTCTCCGTGGGATTACTCGGATGAAAACCAATTAGGGAGCAGCTCGCAATCTGAATGTGTACAGAAGACTGCAGATTGAACATGGCCCATGCCAGCTCCTCAGAGCGTGCAGAATGCCCTGAATGGCATAAATCTTAAAGAATTGCCAGGAGATGGACACACAAAAAAAAATTGAGACAAGATGCCGAATGCCAAATTAGACCTCATAAAACCTATAACTGAAAGGGTGGACGTCTCTCCGCCCACCTCCCACTCCCTGCCCATTTGTATTCTCTGGGGAGGTATACCACCGGCCTCCTGAAGTGTGTTCGCCCTTGCTAATCCTTCCACAATGGTCCACATGAGTTTCTGAGGGGTCCCCCCAAGTCCTTCATTCTATGACTGTCAATTTCGGTCTAATAAGCCAGTCTCCGTCCCTGCTTCTTCCAGAGGCCCCCATTCTCAAGCTGGGAGGGGACAGCTGGCTCAAAGGCCATGACAGCTCTAAGAATTACTGAAAGGACAAATCAGCATTGAGCCACCACGCTTTTCAGTGTGCCTATTGCAATACAAGTGGTGAAGGACAAGCCGGCGAGTGAGATTTATAAAGATCCTCCATGCCAGACTTGCAGAAAGAAGTTTGGCTACCTTAGAGTCCCAGACAAACTACAAGCGGAGCGCCTGATGAATGTTGCAATTAGTTGACAGAGTGGGGGTGATTAGTATGCAGGCTCTCCCCCCAGTAGTAGTTAGAGCGAGCAAATGGGGGGTAGCTCACTTCTCTCTTCAACTCTTTCCAGAGTTATTTCAGTATCTTTCTTTCTCTCCCTCCCCTCTCTGTCCTTCTCTCTCTTGCCCCCTACCCTACCCTTACACTCCCCTCTCTCTATCCCTCAATTACATATAAGTTATTGCCAGTTTGTAAGATTAAAGTGTAAAGCATTTAGGTCATCTTAATACTGTTGGGTTACATATTCAAACCTCTTAAAAATAAATTAATTTTAATTTATTCTCCCTTGAGTCTCTCTCTCTCTCTCTCTCTCTCTCTCTCTCTCTCTCTCTCTCTCTCTCTCTCTCTCTCTCTCTCTCTCTCTGATAATTTGGCCTATCCTAACTTCTTACTCTTCATCTGATGGAAAGCATCTTCTTTGTATATCACATGGACCGAGCAATCCAAGTATACCATGTCCCCACTGAGATGGCCCTTCAGCTTGGGATCCAGGGAGCTACAGAGTGGAATGAGTCTTTGCATAACCAATCGGAATTATTCATCCAGTTCTTCCCATTGGGCTCTGTCAGAAAGGCAGAGACTCACCAAGTGGGGAGCAAGAAGACGTGATGAAAATGTCTGTTAGTTTTGGAAAAAGGGTGAGGTGACCCATACCTTCCCCTGCCCCCTTGATTTCTTTCCATCTCAGAGTCCATATGCAACCCTGCCAGCATTTCATCCCCAGCTGATCCGTGCAAGCTCAAAATGGTCCTTCTGACAGTTGCAACTTAGCATACTGAAATCTTATACTTTGTGTGTGGTGAAGGAGGTACCCTGGGAGTAGTCCTAGACCCGGTGCATGTGAGTACTGAGCTACACACTCAGCCCATGCATACCATTTCCCTATGCACTGGGGTAATAAAATGAGACTCAACTTATTATGTAGAATTGTATAAGAAAATGTTACTCAAAACTGAAATATATA
>NW_026067903.1:1298171-1350255 GCF_014885135.2 Alexandromys fortis | reverse complement strand
CAAAATACACAGCTTTTCTTTCTTCTTCACCTCCTACATTATTCTCACCTATTCTTCAAGATCATCCTCTCTTGGCCCTGTCTGAAGGCCTTATGATCTACAACCAGACTGCTGAACCCCTACACTAACTCTCTGTGTGCCCCTGGACAATTCATTACAGGTCTATGGTGGCTTGTTAATTTAGATAATAAAAGAAAAATGATTTCTAATATAGACAGTGGCTTTAAGACTTATAGACACATGGGGAAGGGCCAAACAAGAAATAGATACCCAAATATCAACTCCGTTGCTTGTTTCCTACTAATCTTACTTACGCCTTTGGAGTAAGCCAGACCAGTGAGAAACTGCAGTCAGTATAATAGTTTTGCATATGAAAAGAGAAAGTAGCCCATTTCCTCTCCCTCAATGTGTAGCATTATCTACTATACCTCCTTGCAAAATCTAATGGAAACTGTAAAAGTCATCGAAATATCTTGACTGAGCTAGAGATGGAAATAGACATCCAAATACAAATCATGACCCTGGCATTGAGCAGTTTGACTCTATGGCATTAAAGAGGAAGATAAAGTTATATAGAGACAAATTGTTATGAGAAATACATACGTTCCACACGAAACATCAAAATCAATGCCAGGTTTTCAGGTTGATTTGAAAGTGGGTATCAGTGCTGTACTTTCTGTTCTGAAAGACTTAATCCACTCCTTCATTTGTTTCCAAATTAATTCACATTAAACCTTCCACACAAACAGAAACAATACCAGGTTGCCTTAATGTGAAGGAAAAAAAAAAGCTCTAAGATAGATTTGGAATAATAAATACAGAAAAGCCGAAAACAAAGCTTAAAGGCAATGACTTTTAATAAGGGTCCACCAATGGCAGAAGCTGAAATAGGGCCTAGGGCTGTAACATCACTGCTGAAGTTTGGTAAATAAAAATAAAAAAAAATAAAATGCAAGGGCCAGGGAAGCTCAGAGACAAGGGAAATTCATGTGTTCACCATCACCACGCTTTAAATTAATGGGCAAAGAAAAGATGATTGAATTGAATTTCCTACCAGAATCATTTGTTCCTGTGCCATGGGGCTATGGACACAGAGTATGTAACAATTCACAAATTCAGAATTCAAATACTAATGGGAATATGCTTCTGATGTGCAGCTACATAGAATAGAGTTCACATGCATTCAAGTTGGCTTGCAATTAACCACTGAAACTGCAATTATGTAATATCTTATAACATGGGTAATTTTTACATAAGTTTTAAATCTCAAATATTTGACTCAAATTCATATACAGGGTGGTTTAAGAGAAAAATGCACATGTGCACATGCATGCATGTGCTCGTGTGCGCACACACACACATGCATACGCACACAGGAGCATGAAAGGAAATCTTTTGTAAGACTAGACAGGGAAACATTTCCATTGGATTTTTTTGGTTTTTTTTGTGTGTGTTTTTGTTTGTTTGTTTGTTTAGACCCCTTTGGAGCTCTTTTTGACTTTTGTTGTTTGCTAGCAGAGATACATACCTTACATATTCAGGAGAATTGGGCTCTTGGCATGCTATTGTAGATAAGAACATTAAAGTCCTTGACCACTGTGCGATGGTGCTCCTGCTCTTCTTTGCCCTGTCCCTTCTAGAACAGCATGGTTGTGCCTTAGCACTTTGGCAAAGCTTCTTCTCCCTCCTGGGAAATTCTTTACTCAGCTCTTCTACTATTGATATTTCTGGTGCTGTCACATCCTTTGTACATTCATTGATGTGTATCTTCCTTGGAGAGACTGCTCTCTCCATTTCACTAATGCAGACTCAAGCTCAGTGAATTTCCTTTGTATGCTGTCCTTTCAATTACGTGTGGGATTGGTTCCTGGAATGGTCTCCTTCACTGAACTGCAGATCGTCTTGGATTATAGAGGCTACAAATATACTCACAATCACACATCTGATGACTCCACACAGATTAGACATGATTTTGAAAATACCTATCAAGGATCCACTTGTGCCACATGCTCAGACTCCTTGTCTGAGCTGATGCTTCATATGGCGGGCACACCTCAGGTACCAGTTGTGTGTCTGCATCTGTGGAGTCAACCAGATACAAATCCCAGTACCTCCAAACCTGTAAATACTAAATGGGCACAGCCCTTTCCTTGTCTCTATATGTTTTACAACATGCATAAAACTAATGTAAAGACTATTTAAGATATGCAGGGTGGGTAAGGGCTCTATGCAATATTAAGCTATTTTATATAAGGTACCAAAGCATGGGTTTTACTGCTGATGGAATCTCCTATAACCAATCTCAGCAGATACCAGGGGATGACCATGTTGTCTTGAGAACTGGAGCAATTCTTGCCCTTGGCAATTGCTATGAAATGAGATGATATTCTGAGTGAGGAGACAACGTTGCTATTTGACTATTATATCTCAGGGTTGCATTGTATAGAAATGATGATTGCTGTAGAGGAAAACTGAATGTTTTCAGCAGTTACCAATGGAGAATCTGAAAACAAAACAAAAAAATCTTAGGCATCTATAAGGTCAGCTTTCCATTATGTGGGAGTGTGGGCAGACAGGATCAATTCCTTTGCTGTCTGAATCATCACACACCACGCAGATCAGGTTTTGAAGATCGCTCATTCATGTGTCTGTCCCTTTCCTCACTCTTTCAACTCTGGTAAGAATATGCAATGATGAGTGGGCTGTTTCACCCATGCCTATGGTTGGAATATATACCCATATATACCCACTGGAGAAATGTGGCCCTTCCAAGGCATCATTTGCCCTTAGTCACACCAAACCTGTTCATATCTATAGCCACTTAGATCAGCACCATTTTCAGTGTCCACAGTGAGATTGAATGTTACAGTCACATAGCGTCCTGGTTGCCCTGGATAGTTAACTATCTCTGTTGTGTTTTTCATGCCTGGGTGTCATCAATGGACTGGAACATGACATTTCAGACTGGCAACTTTTACTTGTTTGTGTGTATTTAAGATTTATACACCTCTTCCTACTGCTTGCGAGCTCATTAATTTCAACAGAATAAAAATATTTCATCGTATTATGTAACATGATCTGTTTATTCTTTTATGGAAGAACTCTTGTCTGTCCATAGCTTGGAGTGTATATGAAAGAAGAAGCTTCACATGTTTTCAAATCCTATGGGTAAATAACTAGGAATTCACCTGCTGATCCTGTAGGAGGGTTGTTTAGGTTTGTCGGGAATTTGTCAAAGTAAGTTCTAAAATGTCTTTGCTCTGCGCAACTCCCCAGCAAAGGGTGGACTGGCTACAGCCTTGTTGCTATTTAAGAGTTTTGGTTAAAGAATTTGTGTCTTTAATAAAGCACTGTGCCATTTGCTGTTTTCCATGTAAATGGATACTATGTGTATTTCCATAAAGATATTCGTTATTTTCTCAGTGACATATCTTATTTGAGTTTTTGAATCTTTTTTTTAAAAAGTTTGAGTTTTAAGATTTCTTTATATTATGAACACAATTTATCAGATTTTTAAAACAATTTAGCCATTGACCTTACTTTCTTCTGAATCTTAGAGTCCATCATGGAAGATGGGGTATCAATTTTAATGAAGTCATCTCTTCCCTGGCTTGGGCTTTTTGAATTTTACTCAAGGTCTCATAGATTTTTCTCCTGTTTTTGTCTTCTAGAAATTTTATGATCTTTTATATATGCGGCAAGAAGGAAACTATACACAGACTCCATCTTTCACCAAGAAGTCTATTTTTTAAGATGTGATTGTCCAATAGTTTCAACATTTGTTAAACAAAACCATTTTTTCACATTTCCATGATGCAGTTGATTACATTTGTGTAGGTCTGTTCCTCAACTCCTATTCTTTGGTGTATCTCTTGTTTTGCAAATGCTATACTGTCCCTATTATGATATTTATATTAGGTAATAGATTCGGGTATTCTGAGTCTTTTAATCATGCTGTTCTTCAATAGTGTAGTATTGGTTCTAAGCCTTAAGTTTTGAGCATCAACTTTACAATCAGTATGTTGACTTGTACTGTGTGGATTGATTCAGGCAACATGCTATCTTCTGACCAAGATAGGAGGAATTGGCAAGTGAACCATGTTATTAATTTTGACTCTCTGGGATTTTCAATTCTTCTCTTCTGTCAGATTTTTGTACCTATGTTCATATTTATTTTATGCATATTATTTTATTAAATTTTCTGTATTTGTTTTTCCTCCATTTTGGGTTCTGCTATGAAAAGTTTTTATTCCTTGGTTGTTCACTTTGTTCATTGCTGATATTCAGGGAAGCAATGGCTACTGTTGCATTAGTGTCCTATGCTGCATCTTTTCTGAAGTTATTAGTTTTCAAAGTAGTTTTAATTTAAGAAATTTCAAGATTTATGTATTTTATTTTATGTGTGTGAGTGTTTTGTCTCCATGCATGTTTGTGCAGCAATTGCTTGCCTGCTCTAGAGAAATCAAAAGAGGGCACTGGATCCTATGAAATTGGTCTCACAGGCAATTCTGAGATAGCATGTGGGTGCTGGGAACCAATAAGAGCTCTTCACCACTGAACCATGTCTCCAGACCCTCATTTTTATTTTTGAATCTAGCCTTGGGAATTTTCCATGAAAACAGCTAGCACATTGGTGAATAAACATTATTTTATTTATCGATTCCACTCTGTATTTTTCTTCCTTGACTCTCTAAGTGAACCAGCTAAAAATTTGGGTAACTCTTAAATAACAGCAGCAAGAAAATGACATCACTGGTTTCCTGTTGATCTCAAGAGCACCATGTCCTGCGTCTTACTATTAATTGTGGTGCTGGCAGCATGATTCACGTAAATGCTCTTTCCTAAGCTGAATAGATTGCTTGTATTCATTGTTACTCAGGGTTTTTCATAGTGGGATGTGATTTTTCTCAAATACATTCTCTAGTTGCTGTACTTTAAAAATTAGTTTCATCTTTAATTTAAAATTCATGAACTAGGAAGTCTTTTCAGCTCACAGGAGAACCATTCTTCATTACGTCGACTTCTAGAAATTATCAACCATTGGAGGACCCATATGAACTGATGAACTCCTTTTTCTTATAGACCATTTTTTGGGAAAGATTTAGTCCCCTTATCTACAACGCAGCTTAATTCATATGATTGTGGTAAGAAGGGGGAACACTTTCAGATATGAGGCCTTTAGAAGAACATTTCCGCTAAAGGACTGATCAGTCTGTCATTTTGACTGTGATGCAGAAAAGCATTTCAATGATTAGTAGTATTTTTAGGGTGTGGTACATTGGGTAATTAGTTAATTCTCACATTTGTATTCCACAATAAAGCTGGGGCTGTGGAAAGACAGTTACATCCAAGCACAAAGACAGCCCCTCGGGCACAGAATATAAGTAGGAATGTAAGCAATGGCAAAGTACCCATAATCGCAACAACAGCAAAAATGTGTACTGTTTGCTCAGTTTGTCTCTCAGTTCCATTCCATCCTTGTTCTCACACATGAGAGGCTTTTACTTTGACCTTCAATCACAGGAGAGGGGGGTACTTCATCCTAGAACCCTGTCCCCCTTCGCCATTGTGGAATGAAAACCATGTCTAGTTTCCAGGCTGACACATAAGATATGACGTTCGTGTTCCAAGAGGAGCCAAGGGGACAACAGGAAGCCTAGTCCAATAAAACCTGACTCAACATGTATTAAGCAAAGAGGCGGACACAACACTTGTGTGGCAAAACTCTCATTCATATAATTCGTTTCCACATTGCGTTGTATCTGGCCGTGTGCATTCCTATCTGTTTGTTCTTTTTGTGGTTTTGGATGTACTCTTGAATCTGATGCCTTCAGGAATAGTCGCTAAGCTGTAAAATATAGCAAGCTGAACAAGGATCTATGGAACATCTTTGGATGATGTGGGGTAGTAAATGAGGAGGAAGCTTTTTTTTTAAGTTTCAGAAGCAAGTCATAGTTTGGCAGAGTTCATTATTTTTTATAGCTACAACTAAATTGTATTTTAGCTTGATTCTCCTTACGGTGGAAGAGGAAAAAATGAATTTCTGGAGAAAAGCTGCCATCTGGGGCCCAGCTATGACCCAGTCAGGGTGTTGCCACTCTGTGTTAGATTCATAATACCCTTCTAATTGCGGCTGCTGTTGTCATGAAACAAAGCCTCCAAGAATGCTTGCTGTCCATGGACTCTAAATGAGGCCAAACAAACAGAACACAGTGGTCATCAGTGAGAGAGGCCTAGACAAAATCCCACACGCCCTTCTTCTATAAGTCCATAATTATCTACAGTGATGAAAAGCAGATCACCAGACCCACTATCCTTGCTACCATTTAATTTAGTCAGTCATTTCCAAACATTCCAACTAATCTTCTGAAAATAAAAAGGAAGTAAAACGGAATTTCTTACCTCACCCTAAGCTACATTTACTAATCACCACTTTAGTGGAAAAATAGAGTCACATGTCTGGCATGGAAAACCCCAGCATTCACTTAGGAAGACGAAAGATCAATTGGCCCACAATGTGCATCTATGAACGATTTTAAAATAATTGACAATTGAATATTGCCCAACTGAAATGGTTAAGCGTGGATAAAGCCTGAGTCTGAGAGTTTATTTCACCATTTCGTGGCCGAGATGAAAAAAATGAACACATCTTTGGGGTTTAAGTATTTCCTTCCACCTTAACTCTGAGAGTCCTCACTCCACCTATGTTGTAAGATGGTCAGATTGTGAGATTACCATGGCTTTTTAAAAGAAGAGTCATGAGCCTGTTCAAAACACTTTCGACATAGCAATATGTTGGTACGTATTTTATGCAACCACAAAGTACATCTCATTGTATTCTTCACGTCTCATGTTCTTTTTCCTCGTAATTAAACTAACTCTGATCCCCTATTTTCTATTTCTTCCTTCAATTCTTGCCTGGAGTTAATTTTCATTTTCAGGCTAAATTGGGGTCAGTTTATAACCAGATCAATTCAAAAAGATTTCCTTTGGAAAAACTAAAACTTCATTTTGCAACAACCTTTTTTTCCACACTTGAAGAGTCATCATATCTGGGTCGAAATAGAGCAGCTGCCTTCCAGTGAGATAACAGCAACTCTTTGTTGTTTCCGATCTTGAGAGTGACACGGGAAACCCTTACATTGTCTTTCTTAGAGGATTTAGAAAATCCACATCTGGAGGCACAGTGGACTATAATCCCAACACCCAAGAGGCTGAGGCAGGAAGGCTGCTGTGAGTTTAACAGCCCGAATTAGACACTGAGTACCAGCCAGGGCAACAGAAAAACGTCACATAAACAGTTTTCTTCCAAAATAATTCAAGGCTTAGTCAATGCATCTTAAGCAAAGTAAAATGGCTTTGTTTTATTCCTTTGTATTGGATACTATCAGAGAATTAAATGGCAGAGATTATATCCTTATCTGTAAGACAGCTTTAAAGAGCCATGTCAAGATGTGTTCGCTTTCACGTGATGCAACTTAGCACGGAAACTACAAACTAAATGCCAGGAAGCAGCTCTTAGTTGTTTACCAATAGGCCAGTGATTTCTAGAAGGATGCCCTTAATTGTTTTCTTCCGTGAAATTCAGATAAGTTTTAAAAAAATCACAGTCAAATTATTTGCACAAATATTGCTGAAGCTAATTCTATTCAGAGGTGTCGCTCTCCCCAACATTTACATATAATGTCTAGTCAGAGCTATAACACTCTCCAAAATGCAGTCTTCTGAGTGCTTTGTGAGGCAGGGCTGGAGCTTGGTATTCAGTATGGCAGTTAAAAACCATATGGAAACAAAGAAGAGATTTGCATTCGCACTAGATCGGTGTACGCAGTGGGTGTATTTGGCTGTTTGGGCACAGATATGTACACACTCATGTAAGCACACCCATACCCCCTTCCTCCTGGGGATACACGGAGCTTTCTAGTGTGTAACTGTTATTTAATGGGCATGTTCTGAATGCACTGCATGTGATTATTGTGGATTCTGTGTTTCCCAGTCCTGTGAGCACCGACAGCATGCTCAGAGCCCTGAGGAATGACCAAACAGTACACTACATCTGCCCTATAGGCACACAGTCTCCAGTCAAGAGGCTGACAAATATGCTAAACTTCGGGAAGTGGGACAAAGGCAGGGCTAATGGGTAGAAACTAGGACCAGAGGATGCCATGCAATCTGCTTTAATCACCTTCAGTCTTGTATTGTGGTTCAGCATTAGTTGTAGACAAAAGAAATACAGTGGAAATATGGGACAATGCAGAAATATAAAAAAGGGACTAGGGAAATGCCTTATGGTTAGGAACTGTGCGAAAAATATCTTTCTTGCAGGAAGACACATGAGGACAGGTGTAGAACCCTGATGCTGAGGCCAATGAAGGGAGGAGTTCTAAGATACTGACAATGAGGCTGGATTAGTGTAGAACCAGAGACAGGGTCTGAAAAGTTAGGGGACATTTATGCTAAAGTGTTTCCCCTGGAGAAAGGAGATTCAGTTTTAAAGGCGAGACCCACATACACTCGTGTGCATCTAAGGATTGATTTAAACCATTCTTGAAATAATATGACCTTACTGAGGGGTAACTTTAGTTTACCTTGGAGACGCATTTATGTTCACCCTAGTTAAAACTGTTCAGTAAATCCATCCCAGACATCCAGGGCCCCTTTGCCCCACCCCTACACCTTCTTATTCACCATAAAATGCCACCTAGTCACTGCATGTGATGATCTCTTCCTCTGCTTTTTCATGTTCTATTGCAATAACTACCCCACCCCAGCAAAACAAACAAACAAACAAACAAACACCCAAAGCAAAAGTTAAAACCACCAGTAAGAAACTGGAATATATGAAGCAATCCACAAAAAAAAAAAAAAAAACCAAAAAAATAGTGTTTTATCTGAGCTGCACAGCTCAGATTCATACTCAAAGGCATATTTTGTCTTTTTGTCTGAATTTTGGTCTTGTTTTCACAGAAGAACCCAAAGCACCAACACCAACCTAACAACGCAACCCCACAAGCTAAGTCAACATCCTCCTGGCCATTGCATGATCCACTGTTAATCCTCGGTTGAATCCCTTTGCATCATGAGGTTGCTTTGTGACTCTCTATGGCTCTGGGCTTACGGGAGGGCACAGGGGCTCTGGAAGACAGAGCAGCTGAGCAGGCACAACAGCTCTTGGCTCAGCTCCCATGAGGGATGCAAAGACCCTGGGCTGTGCAGTAGAGCTGAGTCACAACACTGAAACTGGCTTGTGGGCCCTTGGCAAGACAGGTTGCTTCAGCCACCTCTGCTCTTCCATCCAGGCCCCAGCTGAATCTCCACTGACTGATTCCAACAGTCAGAACCTGCAGGTCAGCCATGAAGACTCTGTTTTGTTCTCCCTCAGGGTCCAACTCTCCGAACCTTAGGTTCTAAAAAGCAAAGAAACAAAAAACAACCATGTTTGGATACTGTATAGATAAAGTAGAAAAATGTAGAAAATTAATGCTTTCTTTAAAGCATAATTCTCTGTATTACTTTAATATGCAAGGTACAGTTTTAGGAGATACACAAACATGGGAAGATGGTACTCTAGTGAGAAATACCCTTCATCTCCCAGGATTGCCCATCAACACTGGCATGAGCATCTGTGTAAAGCCTTTAGAAGGTTCCTGAGTATATAATGTTGCCTGTGGACCACAATCCAGTCAATCTTTAGGCTTCTTCATCCTGCCCACCTGGAACATCTTATCCTTCCACGCGCACCTCCCCATTTCCTCCTGCCCTCGGTAAGCACAGCTTCATTCTCCCTGTGAATGTTACACAGAAATTTATTCACTGTTACTATATTTCCTACACTAGTGAGAGCACTCAATACATTTTGCTTCTCTAAATTGTTTCAGATAGTACCAAGTTCTCCAGGTTTGTGCACTTTACAACCAATGGCAGGGTTAGCTACTTTTTTGAGTCTGAATAATATTCCACCAAGTGTCTGTACTACGTATCTCATTCATTCATCTGATAAGTGGTACTTGGGTTGATTCCCTATCTTGGCTATTTTGAAGCATGCCAGGGGAACACAGGAATGCTGATTGCTAGGTGGTAATTTCATTCCCTTGTGTGGAAACTCAGCATTGCAGTGTTAACACTATAAACCTGTTTTACATTCTTTTTTTTTTTTTTTCAGGAGCCTTCACACAGTTTTCCATTAATTGTTGCATTTTAAAGCTCTGTGCCTTCTAAAATTCTTCCTGGAAGAAAGGAAAGCTGTAGAGAAATCAAAGTTGTGGTTATCCTCAGCTCATCCCTAGCATGGAGCACCCTGCACAGAATAAAGTACTTACTGTAAGCTCAATAAAGGCATGCTGAGGAATTGACAAGCGCTGGGCGTGGCTCACGGCTCTCCATCATGCCTCCCTGAAGTGACTGTGATTGACAGCCGTTTCCAAAATTCATGCGGCTTCCTCCGAAGGCAAACTTTAACTGATTTCTTCCTTCAAAATCTATGATAATCCAGAATCGATCAGCACAATGGCTCCATTCATCACTTGTGATCAAATGACACACTTCTGTAAATGCAGAAGCTGAGTGAGCCTTTTCCTTCCAATCTTACTTTAAAGATAACATTTGAGGCTTTCTGTAGCAATAAAAAAAAAGATTAATTTTTCCTGTCTAAAATGTAAATCTAATACAATTAAGAGATATGTGATTGTTGATTTTTACAAATCTTATTTTGGGTAGTCTTTTAAGTAATAAAGGGCTTATTTAGAATTTTAGGATATTTTAAAAATTAAAGGAAACCTATCTTTAGTGCCCCTCCTTTTTTTCTACTGAGCTTACGTTGTTGTAACCTTCATTTTACATAAGCATTCGTTCTTTTCTCCCCTTTAACTTAAATAAAAATAGATTTAAGTTATTTGCCTTTGAGACCCTCGAGAGACTGGGTGCCTTTCCCCTCTTTTTAACTTTGTTAAGTTTGCTACTTGAACATTGTTGCCTTTCTTCACATTCATTCAATTTAAGAAACATTAATTTAGGAGGCCACGTGTAGAGTCCCATTAATTCAGCTCATATCAGGGAGATCGAAATTCTACCAGTGTCTTACTTAGGGTTTATTTTACAAAATAAGTGGAATTCACTGATAATCTTCAGAGTGTTTCTCTATACTGTTAATCAGCTAAACATAACCATCAATTATAAATGCAAATTTTCAGGGTTAAATTGAGTGTTCGGAGGCTTCAAAGTAGCTGTTATTGGCTGTACATTGCCAAGTCAACACAACGCAAAATAAAGCGTTGGGTCAATATTTATTTTTGAATTGGTGCTCTAGAGAGTGCTAATGTGGGGGGTAATTTGGGTCAATAAAAAAGAAATAAGGGTCTCCTAAAGGCAATAAAAAGAGATTTGTTCTAAATTGTGTATTTTTACATGAATTATCTGGATTATATCAACTGTTTAGAAGTCTGTGAAGAAGCAGGGCTGGAAGTTTATTCAAATGCTGACATTTGCAGAGAAGACTCACATGAGGAGGGCCCAGAAATCAGGCAAACAATTTCTCACATGTGACAAAAAGGAAAAAAAAATCATGGAAATTTTAGATGATGTTTATTGCTATCCTTTGGTCCTAATTTTCTATATGGAACCTAATTAATTTTCTATTTATTAGTGAAATTTATATGGAAACACAGGCATGCTTAATCAGGCCCATTTTGTGTGTGTGTGTGTGTGTGTTTTAAATCAACATTTCTAGAATAAAAGTCATTTGTGAGCTTTACTAGTGGTTCACCACAGTGACAGGCTTCCAAACAAGAAGAAATAATTTATTAGCTCACAGTGTTTTCCTAGCATCCCCCCCCACCCTGAGGTGGTGCATAGGTTGTGCAATGAATAAATTAAGTATATTTTCTGCCTCGTGCTTGGCATAAATCATTACTTTTCCCCGGCCAAAGGTGGTTGGCTATTTGTAAGGCAGGCCTGAGTTAAACAGGCTCTGTGATCAGGTAGAGTAAGGAATATATTTTATTTGCTAGTTTTTGCAAAATAATCACTTGTAATATTTTCTCATTGTGAAAATAAAAAAATCCTTTCACTATTAAAAAAAAAGAGAGAGCCAGAGATTCAAAGCATGTAGAATCAAATTGGTTTATCACAATTTAGCTTGATGCAAATAATTTTTTTCCACTTTGGCATATAGAATGCAACATACCAATAATGCCCCTTTTGTTAATATTACTATACTTACTGAAAATCATGAGTTACAAGGATAATTACTTTCACAAAGGTGGCTATGCAAATCTCAAGTGTATCTTTAAAAAAGAAAAGTACGGGTTTTTGTATTTCTGTGAAGATTAGCTACTACTGAAGAATGTATATTCTAGTGTGGAATTGCAAAGTAAATGTTAGTTAGGCAAGGGCAATTAAGACAGTGGTGTGTCTTTATACATTTATTTTCTACTTCCTTTATGTCTTCAAAGACAAAAAGAAATTATATTTTTCTCCTTAACAGAAAATTTAGGATACACGAGGATCAAAGTCTTCCATTATGGCCAAGTTCATATGATTTTTCAAGTTAGAGTAGCCAATGAGATCAATCGCTATCCCTAGCAAGTAGGCACCTGTGAAGCCCAGAAACTTCTTTTCATCAAGTTTAAAATGAGTAGGATAATTCTCCCCATAATTAATCAAGAAGAATGTCTGCCAAAAAATGAAAGCATAGCTAGGCTTTTAAATAGATTTAAAATTAATTTAAAGGTTAAGATGGTCACATATTCTTTTTTATTTTATTTAAATAACATTTTTTTCCAGTTTTAATATATCAACTGCAATTTCTCCTCCCTCCTTTCCTCCAGTTTCCTTCCCCACCTCTCCACCCACTCCCCTTCTATCTCCATTCAGAAAGGGACAGGCCTCCCATGGCTTTAACAAAACATGGCAGTCAAGTTGAAGCAGGACCAAGTTCCTCCCCTTTGTGTCATGGCTGGGTGAGGTAATCCAGCTTGGAGAACAGATTCCCAACCGCCAGCTAAGGGCCAGGGTCAGGTCCTAATCTCACTGCTAGAAGCTTTGCAAAGAGACCATGCAATTTTATCATGAAATAGAATATGGATGATCAATTTGTAAACATATGGATATGTGCTCATGGCATATTTTACCTGGAATGTGTATTTGCAACCATGAAAAACATTTCAGTAAAATTTTCTGAATTCTCACAGATTTTCAGAAAAATATTTGGAGAGCGGTAGACAAAATTTTTATAGTGTACCTTAGACCCGAGTGGCCACTGCTTACTGCATGCCCTGTTTTCTAGAAAATCTGTGGTACCGCTTCTGTTATAAAAGGTGATGATCTCTTTGAAACATTAGACCCACGCTCTTTTAAAGAATTTAATACTAATTCATAGTGTTAGAAAGATTTCCAAATATTTACTATAAAATCAATCACTTTTATCTACATTAATGAATTCATTTACTTGGTCATCACTGCTAGTTTTTTATAACTATAATGAAACACTCAACACGGGCTGCTTATTAAGAAGGAAAGTTCATTTGGCTCACAGGTTTGGAAGCTCAACATTTAATCTGAGAGGATATTGATTTGTCTTCCAGTGAGGTCAGTGGATGGCAGCATACCATAAGGAGACATCATGTTTGTGGAAAAGCATAATTTAACCAAAAAGAAATCTGTGACAGATAGGGGGTGTTCACACTTATTAAGTGACTGTCCTGATGGATTAAGGATCTTCTACCAGGCCCACTCATCAAAGTATCTACCACCTCCCAACAACACTGAAGTGGAGATCAGGCCTAAATCACAATGAACAACAGGGGGACAGAAACCAAAGTCAAACTATAGCACTTCTTATATAATTATTTTGTGGATACTCACACACCCACTTGCCTATTGCTGCACAGAACTAAATCAATGCACAGGACCTATATGCTTGTGGGAATTCAGGCCAGTATTGGTTAGAATGCTCTTCTCCACAGGATTCTCTGCACACTCCAGCTTTAGCGCTTCAGAGACAAAGACAGGAAGTTCATGAGAGGGCTAAACTGGGCGACAGAAGACATCCTGTCTCAGAAACAAATGATTATTCAACCTGAAGTAGGGGTGAGGGTGGGGAGTAGCCAGTGTGCAGAATGTTCTTATGTAAAATTATAAAAAGAAAAATTAAAAGCAAATAGTACAAAGGAACAAACAAACAAAACCCAGTGATTGATGTTCTTCTGTAGCTCATTTAAATCTGTGGACTGCCTATCATTTAGGTTCCCCATCCTTCTTTAGATGCTTTCCTTTTCTTTTTTACTTTTTTCTTTTTGCTAACATATGAGAAACTGTTATCTTTGTAAGTGCGGTGTTTATTGCCATTAGAAGCAAGGTTACTGCATCTCTAAGATGAAGGCAGGTTAGCTGTGGTGGATAATCTTCTGGATGTGTTCTTGAATTAAGTTTGCAAGTATTTTTACTGAGAAGTTTTCATTTTTGTCTGTAATGACTATTGATCTATAACTTTCTTTTTCTTATTTAAATTGTGTCGGTTTGGGGTTTTGGTTTCAGGGTAATGGCGGCTTGGTAAAAGGAATTATGAAAAGTTCTTTTAGTGTGTTTGTGTGTGTGTGTGTGTATTTGTGTGTGTGTGTATGACAGAGAGAGAGAGACAGAGAGAGAGAGAGAGAGAGAGAGAGAGAGAGACTGAATGGTTAGAAAGGTGGGGAAAATATGGAAGAAGGTGAAGGAAGGGATCCACTGTATGAAAAATATAAATAAAAAAATCAGTATTAATGAAAGAGTTGCTGTGGTCTGTAGGTCTCTGTTCACAGTGATTTGGGACATTCCTGTTCATTTGTTTTGTATGTTTTCCCTTTTCACTAGTATGCATTAGCACAATGTGTTTCCTTGTGACATCTTCACGCATGCACATAGGAAAAAGCATGCAGTTAAACATAATCTCTGGCAACAACAGGAGAAGAAATGACTTCAGTACAAAAAAAAGCGTTAGTATTGTTTTGTCAACAACAGAGTATTTAGACTATTGCACAGAGATTTTGAAAAAGATCATGATGTTTTCTCAAACGCGTTTTAAAGTACCTACTTTAGGATACCTCTGTAACACAAATACATGGCGGCATAAATGCTCAACAAATAAGGACATTTTAAGTGTACTCCTTCCCTGAATAAGATATCACAATAATAATTGTCATTTCTGTAGTTGCTGAGACGGGCGTGATGAGCAGATTTATTGATGAGATTATGATGTTTAAGCCCTGACTCGACTATCTACCCACTAGGTAGTATTTGGAACATTTTCCTGGGTTTGGTAGACATGGGATGTGTGGCGAGCACATGGACTGGAAACAGAAAAGAGTCTGCTGGACAGGAATGAGCCTATCTGAGGTGTATCCCATCTATGTCTGTGCCTTCTTACAATTGATGTACAACAGAGAGAAGTTTCCACGGAGCAGGTTAAAAAGAGAATTTAGAGTTTTGTGCATTCAATTTTGGTATTTCTCTTTGTTTCTTTTTTTTTTTTTTTTGTCCTCTTTGGAAGAAAAAATTTGCTCTGCAGTTAATAAATATTTATGCCTTTCATCAATAATGCAGCACATCTCAGATGAAGACAGCCCCACAAGAAGGTACACATGATTCACCAGACCACATCTCCTTTTACCTCATTTTCTTTTTCTTCTGGGGACATTGTCAGAATTGGAATTTAAAAGAACCACAGCCAATACTCTAGGCTAGAGACCGGGTAAAACAAGGTGCAGGCCTGGTGCAAGTTCTCCACTCCAAATCTCTCGGTGACCTTGCAGATAGCATTGCTTCCCTTTAACACCTCACTTTCCCCAATTTCTGGTTGAGCATATTATGGTAGTAGAAATGTCCTCCGTGAGCTCAGTCAGGTGTGTGAACACTTGGTATTGCTATTGTGGAGTATGGTGGGGACTTGGAGGAAGATTGTCACTGGAAATGGCCTTTGAGGGTTTGTGACCCAACCCCACATCGAATGTGCTCTTTGTTCCCCCAGAGCCTGCCACCATGCCTCTCCTGCTATTATGGGTCTTCCTTCTAGAAGTGTGAGTCTGAAACAAGCAATTGTTTTCACAAATCGCTTTTGGCTACGGTGCTTTATCATGAGGATTGCAAAGTAGCTAACAGGGACAATTAATCAAAGGAATGTACTTGGTCCTTGTGCTTCTGGTATCAGGAGGCTCCTAGCTAACATCCTAGAAGTACTAATGTGATCCATTACACTCAGGCATCAGTGAGAGTGGGTTATCCACACAGGGTCAGCTTCATTTATGAGGTGTACACACACACTGAGTTAAAAGCATTTCTTTAAGTGAGGCTCTCAACTTTGGTAGCATATCCTTCAAAACTTGATATCTATCATCTATTCTAGTTTCAATACTGCTGCTGTGGTAAAATATCCATTCGAAAAACAGCCTTGAAAAGACAGGGTTTGTTTGAGCTTATATCCCTAGGATACAGTCCATCATCCCTAGGGAAGTCAAGCCAGCAACTTGAGACATCTAGTCACATCCATAGTCAAGCACACAGAGATAGAACACAAGCATGCAAACTCATTGTTCAGCTCACTTTCTATACCCTTCACAATTCAGGACTCAAACTTAGGGAGTGGTGCCTCCTACGATGGATAGAACTTCCTGCTTTAATTAATGAACAGAGCCAAGACATTTTCATATAGACATGCTCACTGACCAACCATAGCTGTACAACTCTTCATGGAAATTTTCACCCCAGATGATTGTAGACAGTGTCAGTTTGACAACTGAACCCAACCATCACCTCATCTGATGGTCAACAGCTATTCTGTCTAAGTCAAGAGTTTCTTCTCTGAACTGCACCACTTCCATGTTGGGCAACACCTCATCCAACAAAGAGATGAGTGTTTGTGTAGCATCTCTTAGTCTCAGCAGATTTTCTCCTCAGTTCTATGACCAAGGCAGTCTGTTCATGGTTGGAATACTATCAAAGACATAGTATCATCTGTCTGAAACTGAAGAAAGAGGAAGAAATTAACGGTCAGTGTGATACCTCCGTGGGTAAAAACACTTTCACCAAGCCTAATAACCTTAATTATTGGCTCCATCTCTGAAACCCACATCAGAGAGGAGACAACTGACTCTCCAAGTTGTCCTCTAACCTTCACACATATATCCAGGTAGGTGTGCAAATTAATACACGTGCTCACACACACTCTCATACCTAATAGAAATGTAATTTTTGACAAACTCGCATATAAAACTGAACACACTGTCTAGACTAGTCTGTCATGGATTTAGACACAAAGAGTTACAGTCTACCTGCCTGCGGAGGGTGACAGTCCTTCTATCTTTCGAGTCTACCTCCAGAGAAGTCAGGTGCAACATCCCGCAGAAAGAAATTTTGATGAGAAAAAGAACACAGATGATTGCCTGCACGTGGCAGCAGAAGGGATGCAGAGAAAACTGATGCTCACTGATCTCTCTAAGGCTCTTTCAGAGTCGGGGAAGGCAGGCTGCAAGTACATCTTCAGAGACTCCTGTATTTCATCCTTCAAATGGGAGCCTTTAAATCATTGAAAATAATAGGTTTCCTCTTGATTATATGTAATTTAAATATCTCATTAAATAGTAGAATTCAATATTATGACTGCTTTCTTTCTGCATAAAGGACAGTTTTTTTTTAAAAAAAAAAATTCCAGTTGCTAGCCTATATGTTATTTTCAGCAATTCTCTTGGTTTCAAGAGAAAGTTGTGAAATTTTACTACCAGGAAAAGAAAGATACAAAGAAAGAAGTAGACACACTACAGAGCTTTCCATCAGGACACAGGGCACCCTCACACACTTGGAGTTACTAACCTTAATGCTAAACGAAAGATCAGAGCCTTCAGTAAATACAGGCAGATGTTAGAAACGTGGGGAGTACTCTGATTTCACAGGTCTCCTACTTGAACACCTTACTCTTGCTTGTCTGCTGGGATTTTGGTCAATGAGTGAGACTAAGGAATCACTGGCTGCCCCAGTTCCAGGCACAATTTGAGTCCTGTTTACATACAAAGTCCATGTTTCCAGCAGAAAGGAGCCCTGGAACAGCTGGACAAATTCCCAGCTGCGGGGAAGAAGGGATTCTGAGGGGTATCAGGAGCCAAATTCTTAGAAAGAAAGGAAGGTACTTATTACAATTCCTTGACATGTGATTTAGGTACTGGAGCTGTTAAGGCTCTGGTCCTTTAATGGCTGTGTTTCTGTGCTCAGATCAGCAAAAGTAAAGATTCTTTCAGGGATGGAGAACAACTTGCTGCCCCACACATGTGGTACTGGATTTGCAATTAAGAACTTTACCTCAACCCTGCTCATATTCTTATTTTTAATTTTATGTATATTGGTGTTTGGCCTATATGTTTGTGTGTGCACAACATCCATGCCTGGTGTTCACAGAGACCAGAAGATGGCATCAGATTCCTTGAAACTGGAGTTACAGGTGTTTGTGAGCCACCATGTACGTGCTGGGAACCAAATCCGAGTCCTTTATAAGAATAGCAACCACTCTTAACTACTGAGATATCTTGACATGGCCTCATTTTTTTAAAAAAAAAACTGTATTGTTATGTTACTTTTATCTCTTTTAAGTGTCCATTGTAATCAATGTTATTGCCTTATCTCTGTTCTGTTACTATGTATTTGGCACTTAGGTTGCATCTATACATAACCTAATGATTGTGAATACTCATTTAGTGAGCATTCCATATCCCTTGAATATAGTGTTTAATTTAGAGGGTGGAGGACAATTTTATTTAAAAATTTCCCAGGAGCCTCCATGTGATTGTCCACAGTCGTTGTGCTGACTCACCCTCAACAGTGAAGTGGTCCTTTTTCATATCCTCACAAGGCTTATCTTTCATCATTACTATAATAGCTATTTGATCATAAATGAACAAGTATCTCACTGTAAGGTAACACTGCTTATTGCCCACATTTTTTAAAACGAAAATTTAAAATGAAAAAGAGAGGAAAGAAACCTAATTCTGTCCCTCAGAGGTGACCTTTGAAATGATAGTGTATTTGTTTCCATCCACTCCTTTTTCCTCTGGATTATAGACAAAGGGGGCAGGAGAGAGAGAAAGGGGGAAGGAAAGAGAGACAACAGTTATATGTTATGGTATCCATCTTCAAATGCATGCTGCTGTCATTATAGTATCGCCTTTGTTCATATTGAGTCCTAATATATATAAGCTATCGTTTATTTATAATCACTGTCGATTATTACCAGTAATATGGTTTCAAAATGCCCTTCTTTTGTCATGTTTTAGCTCCTGTCCCTAGAATCTTCCTTCATCTCAAATTCAAACTAGCAAAAAATACATAAATGCAAACTTTACTATGCTGTTGATAACATTATTGATCAAGGGCTAGTCAAAAGAGAAATGCTGAGGAACACAAACTGAAATAGAATCTTGCTTTCTAGTTCTTATTGAGCAGATATTCAAGTACTGACCTTTTTGATTTGGGTACCCTTCTATCCGGCAGTTGCTACTTACCTGTCACGGCCCAAAGAAAAGTCAGAGTCACTGTTTTCCCTAAATACCTCACTAAAATTAAGTTATACTGCATCAATAGCATTCTCCTCATCTACCACTCGTTAAACATATCAAAAATGGAAATGAGTGGAGTTTGGCATAACTCATAATGTCATTTGGGAAGAAGACAGAGGATCCGCGCCAACATTAATGTGCACTGTGTGAATAATTTACTTTAATTTCAATTACAGCACCGGGATGAGATGTAGGAAGCCTTCCCTGTAGCTGCTCTGAGCTCTGGGATTTAACTTGGTTAGCAGAACAATTTAGATGGCTTAGGGACCTAAATTTGAAGCCAAGATTCTGCGGGTAAAGATGCAAAATAAATAGTGGCCCGTGGTGTCTGTAGTTTGCACAATAGGAGAAGAAGAGAATTAAAAGTGAGTGGGCAAGAAATAAGGCAATTTCTGTGGCGGAAGGCTGAAAATTAGCAAGATTTAGGAAGCTCATAGAGAGAGTAAAAACACACTCACTCCTTGTAGCCACAAAGCCCCCTGTTTAAGATGACCATGAAGGCTAATTGAAAGTGAGCCCCTCTACAAAGGCATGTTTATCAGGAATGAGCTGAGTAGAGAAGACAAGACGGTGCATATTTCATATTATTATTTATTGTTAGTATATAGTAATTGTACAAGGTAGTCATCTTTATTTTCACCTTTATCTACAAATGTAGCTTACAGGCTGTGCACATACACCCAGCCCTCCTCCTCTAATCACCCCTTCTTCCAGATGTTCTCTTCCTCTTCCCATCTATTCATCTTTATATTTTTTTTATTAATTTAAAATACTACATGCTTAAATCTAACTTCCAAAATCCATGATTATTTGTTTTTCTGAGTCTGGCTTGTTTGACTTAACATGATAATCTCCAGCCCCATCAATTTTCCCACAAATGACATAATTGCATTCTGGATGGCTGAGTAAATTCCATTGTGTGTTATGCATTTCATTCATCAGTAGATGGGTATCGCTCTGATTCAATAGCTTGGCCATTGTGAATTTTCCCCTCTACTTCAATGACTGCCTCTGAGATTTCTCAAGTGGCTTTCTACTTCTAAACAGTATCTCTTAGAAATACCTGCGATAGTCTGAGATAAGGAAGCTGACTGTATTCTCTGACTTGCAACTTGTGTCTATTCTCTCTTGAATGTCCTAGAGATCGTTTTGTCTTTCTTTTCAGAAGTCAACAGATGGCAGACTTTGGGTTTTAGTCACACACTCTATTAGTCAAGACTCATTACAGTACTCCTTCGTGTAGTAGGAACATAGACACAATTTATACCTAAAAATGGGGCAATGTACAAGGCTCTCGGAGGCAGTGAACATGCCTCTAGCATGCTGGACGGGGCAGAGCAAGCAGGCAGAGCTGTGTTGGTCCTAGTCAAACCAACTTAGCATTAAAAAAGGATGCTTCTGGTCAAAAAATAATTACAAATACACAGTAAAGACAGATTCAGAAAAAAAAAGACCTCTAGATGGATTACAGTGTTAGATAAATGCATGTTGGCTTGGGAGAGAGAAGAAAAAGAGTATAAAGAGTTATATTTTAAAAAGTAAATCATTTAAAAAATAATAAAACGAAGTCTTTAAAGAGGCAGAGAATAGACAGTCGTAGATCAAAAAATAAACCATAGAAAGATTAAAAATACACAGAAATTATGTATATTATTGTGTTTTCTTTAAATTTTTTGACTACAGAAATTTGATTCTGGAAATTGCTAAGTTAAAACAACATATAAGTTTTAAATGTTTCTTGACTTCAAAATTTGAGTCTAAAGATATATTGCTTTAAAAAAGAGGTTGTTTTCCACAAGGATAAAAACCTATAAAATCCTCCCAGACTAATGTGGTTTGATGGACCAAGACCATCCAAAAGGTCTCCATAAACACCCCCAAAAATTATTTTGCCCAACAAAAAAATGTTTATAGAAAACTACATACATATTCACAAATATTTTTTTATGTTTGTTTACATTTAAACGGGAATATGCTATGGAAATTTGCATTGGTATGGATCTTGGTTTATTGATACAAATTTTAGGTCAATTTTGTTATATGCATATTTCTGTACTTGATTAAGTGTTTGTCCAGCTCATTTAATAATATAATGTATAATTAAGAAATATAGGTTAATAGATAATTATCTATAATAGTCAAGCTTGTAGTCATGTTAGTTAGATTTTTCTAGATGTACAGAAATGTGTTTCATATAGATAGGCATTCTTCAAACCTTTCAAAGACTACAGTGTATGACATTTAAGATGTTTTAAGAACTTAGACTTTTCATGATAATGAGACACATCTGCTCCTGACAGTATCAATTACTTAAAGAGGAAGATGGGCATCAAAGAGGCTTCTTATGGTATTTGTTAGCAATTTTGGGCAAGAAACTGCACTTGCCTGGTCTGTTTAATGTTATGTTGTATAAACTGGACTTGCAGAACCCACAAAAAAATGACTGCTAAACTTGCCTAAAGGTGAGATGATCCTTTCCTACTTCATGAAAGAGTTTGTTAGACATTCTACAGGACACAGAAAAAAGTTACTGACAATCTGCCCATATAGGCAAAACCGTCTTTAAAATTTCCTGCTTCATGAAAAAGTCTGCCAGATGCTATGGGCCTATAAGCTAAAGATGGATACCCCAATGTTGCAGAAGAACTTTGGGTTAGTGTCCAGGCAGCAAGATGTCTCTGTCAATTCTAGAGTTTTGGAAGTTGCTGACAACGCACTTCCTGTTTACTTAGATAATATTATATTCTTCTAAATTCTTTAATGGAGTTAAAAATAAATAGTTATAGTTCTCCTTAGTAATGATAAAAGACAAAGTAGTTATAAATATTGCAACTATAATTCTTTTTTTTGGGGGTAGGGCTGGTTTTCGAGACAGGTGCTGTCCCAGAACTAGCTCTTGTAGACCAGGTTAGCCTCGAACTCCAAGAGATCCGCCTGCCTCTGCTTCCCGAGTGCTGGGATTAAAGGTGTGCGCCACCACTGCCTGGCTGGAACTATAATTTTTACTTAATACCTATTTTGTTATATGTAATTTTACTATGTTAACATTAAAACATTCCTTTTTATTTAAACAGAAAAGGAGAAATAGTATGGGACATCCTTCTGCCTATGTCTTGCTTTTATGGGTTAATGAATAAATCTCTTTTGGCCAGTGGTTTAACAGAGTAGAGCTAAGCAGGGAAAACTAAAGTGAATGCTGGAAGAAATAAGGTGGAGTCAGGAGATGCCATATAGCCACTGCTGGGAAAAGACATGCAGGAACCTTGTCGCTAAGCTTTATACAGATTAATAGAAGTGGGTTAAATTAAGATGTAAGAGTTAGCCAAAAAGAAGCTAGAGCTAATGGTCAAAGCAGTGATTTAATTTATACAGTTTTTGTGTGGTTATTTGGGGGCTGAGCAGCCAGGAACAAGCTAGCCGGCTCCTTACAACAACTTCAATTTAAGATAATTGTGATAGTATTATGTTCCAACTTGTCTGCAGTAAGAGAATCCATGTTTCTTATTAAAGACATTCCAGAAGGTAATTAAATCATTAAAGAAGGAAGATCCTGCCCATGTGGGTAAATATCACCTTATCCATTGAAACCCAAAGGTAACAGAGGGAAAGAGGAAGGCTGGACACATTTTTTTTTTCCTGGAGCCAGCCATCCATGTTCTACCTGCAGATACTAGTTCTTGGGCAGGCTTTAAACTTTGGGATGTGTGTAAGCACTTTTCGGGTTCTCTCTCCCTTGATTTCATTTGAGATTTACACCATTATCTTTCATGATTCTCAGGCCTTCAGATTTAGAGTAAATTACTTCATAGTTTACTGACAGAAGGTTTGCCCTCCATAGTTATATAATACAACTGCCATGGAAAGTCCCCTCATAAGATATCCATTAATATCCTATTCTCTGTTTCTAGGGAGAACTCTGAGTAAAAGAGTACCTGTAAATTTGTAATGTTATATTGGTGATGTAAATATTTTGGTGGTGGTGCCGTGATGTCATAAGTAAACATGTCATCAGGGGCCTTGTCACAGGGGTTGCATCCATTTTTGATGATTGCAGTAAATAAATATGTTTCACTTGCCCATGATAATAAAACAAGCAGATAATCACTTTAGGGGCTTATTCCTGGGGAAGAGTAAGTTTTCCTCTCTTGGTAGTCCTCAGTTGCCTATATCTCTTGTTCCAGACACCTGGTGTGACCCTGTAAGTGAGATTTTCCCTTTCCGCATTGGCACGTAAGCTGGTATTATCATTGTGTTTGTTTATAAAACTATAGTATTGCTGTTTCATGGGCCTAGCTTCCCTTTCCTATAGAAAAAGCACCATCTCTAAACAGAAGCTCTTGTCTTCTGACTCTTACAACCATTTGATGATCTTTCCTGAGTCCTGAGAATAGGGATAGTCTTGTAGAGGTAACAGTTGGAGTTCAGCACACCATGGTTAGTTTTTCTCTATGTTTTAACCAGTTATGGATCTGTAATAATTTTAGTTTGTTAGCAAAAGAAGCTTATTGATGAGGGATGAGATCAACACTTATCTCAGGGTATAAGTATATATATATTTATAATTCACTTAGGAATTATATTGTGATGCATTTACCTTAATTGTTTTAGTATTAATGAACACTTAGTCAAAAATTGAGATAAAAACCTGATAAATCCAAAGTACAGCAGAGGAATGGTCAGCTGACTCTACTTTCCATGTGTCTCAGATCAAAAAGTTTATGAAATCTCCACAAGCCTCTCCTTATATCTTCCTCTACCTCGCTATCTGACTCCCTTGGTCCTCCAACATATCTATGGCTAATTCCATTCAGCCAATCACTGACACAGCCCTCTCATTCAACTTAACTAGGTTAAGGTTTAACTTAACTAGAAGTGCTAGAATGTCAGTGCTAGTATGAACAAATATCCCACAACAATATTGTTTTAGGAAAATGGCAGAATTATGCTCTCATCTAAGATTCTTGACCTTACTAGCCATTAAATGGTTACTTGATAACAAGTGGTTAGCCTAAAAATATTTATATAAGCAACACTAAAGAAATTCAACAGGTTCTATTTATATATTTACTTATATATTTATATATACACAAATTTGTATATATATGCATATATATGTCTATATTTACATATAGACATACATACAATTTAGAGTGAATTATAAAACAGCTTGTGTATGGAAGCCTGCAGTACTTCTTGGCTTCCATACTTACATAATCTAATTCCTACAAAGGATGTGCCCATAAAATAGCTATTAATATCATGTATATATAACTAAAATTAAAGAAGAGGCCGTGAAATTGAGAGAGAGTATGTTGAGGACATTGAGTTGGTCTGGGGGAGAAAATGATGTAATTATATTTGAATTAAATAAAATATATAAAGCAAGTGGAGCGTGATTAGCAATGAAGGCTGCAAGTCCCAGGTTTCTCCACTTCTCTTTACCTCCTCAGCTAATTTCTGTAGCTTGATGCATGTAATCATATGAAAATGGTGGCAGAAATTAGAGCGATAGCTCCACGGATAGTGACTGCAGGTAAAAGCCAGGCAGAACGGTGTGCAGCTCTACCTCTTTGATGGTAGCTGCAAGAAAGAAGGGTCCTGGGAACTCACTCAAATGCGAATCTAGTCAGTCATCGAGCTCCAGGTTCAGTGAAAGAATAAGGTTTTAAAAGTAAGGTGGAGAGAGACTCTCAAATGTCAACCTCTGTCTTCCACACATACCCACAGAAAGAAATGCATTCTCTCCCACCATCTGCTCAACACATACACAAATAAAAAGAAAGAATATGATAATGATGAAGGCTCCGCAGGCATGATTTTGTTAACTTAGGTTATACTCCATGCCTAACTAATGTTATTATTGGGTCACGAAGGAAATGAAAATATTGAACGTACTTTCTGGATATATAAAGAAGTGGATAATTTCAGTGAACAGATTAAATGAAGTAGCCACACACTTATCCACAGACACAGTAGCTGCCCAACTACTGACTTAAAACTAAATCTGGCCCAGCGTCTGTCTTTTACAAATAAAGACTTTTGAAACACCATGAGATGCATTCGTTGTCTACTTTCCGTGACTGCTTTTGAACTGAGGCAATCGGGTTGAGCGCCTGTAGAGTCCACAAAGCCTGAAAAATTTGTAAGCTGATCTTTTCCAGAAATAGCTCACCAAGCCCTGCTTTCCTCATTTGTCTTTATATAGTGACTTAATTAGAGTTTCTATTGCTGTGTAAAAAAGACTATGACCAAAAGCAACTTGGGCAGAAAAGAGTTTATTGTATCTTACAGTTTCAAGCCACAGGCTATCAGAAAGGGAAGTCGGTACAGGAACTGAAGCAGAGGCCAGGAAAGAGTGCCACTTACAGGCTTGCTCAGCCTGCTTTCTTATTCGATCTAAGATTGTTTGCTGTGGGGTGGCAACTTCCCTAACCTACAGTCTCAGACTAGGGTTTAAGACTTTCCCCAAAACAATCCTAAGTCAAGCAATGCCTTCTGGCCTTGCTTGCTACAGTAAATCAGGTTGGTGAGTTTTTCTCAGTTGAGGTTATTTTCCCAGATAATTCTGGCTGGTGTCAAGCTGACAATAAGCCAACTGGGACACAGAACTCTAAGGATGGACCTCACACACAGTCAGTAGGGAGCTGCTATGCTTCTCTGACTGGAATACTCTATGTGGACAGCGGTCCTTTAGAACAAGGTATTATTTTGGACAAGGGAGTCAGCTCAGATGATAAGAATACTTGGTGTCTACCTTAAGAGGACCTTAGTTCACATCTTCAGCACTTATGTAAGATGTGAGGTACAGCTGTGGCTGTGCATAAGCCCAGGTTGGCAGATGGAGACAAAGCAGATCCATCTAGATCTAGGAACCAGCTAGAAAGCGGGAATAGTCCACTTCTGTGAGAGCTCTAGTATTAAGGGATTAAGATGGAGTGATAGAAGATGAGACTCAATGTCCTTCTTTGGCTTCTGTACACAGCCTGCCATACACACTAAAACCAACAGTTAAATTAATTAAACAAAACATAGAAAAGTCAACTGTGTATTTAAGAAAGCAGCCCCATAATGTCCACTTCCATCCCCATTTCAGATTCCATAGCAAACCAAATGCTTCACACTGTGCAGGTGTATCCACATGCTCATCTGTTACTCGCTGAATTTTTCTTTAAGGATTTTCAAACCTGTATATCTTTACATTTTATATTTTAGTACATAGGCATACTTTTTAATAAGGTACGTATTTTCTGTAATACTTTATCAGGAAATTAACTTATAAAATGCATGTGCTTCTTATTGCTATTTTTACTTTAACGTTCTTCCCTGTGTTGAGAGGGAATACATAGCTGGATATTATTGAATTAATGCTGAAACAAGATAATTAAGTCCTAATACCCACATTATCTAATCTAATTGATTCCCACCTAGCTCTTGAGGGAAGTGCCATGGATTCCCAGGAATATTTTTTTAACATATCACAATATGCTCAGAAAAAAAAAGTGATTAAAGATTTACCAGAAGAGATTCCAATTTTCAGGGAACTAACGCTTACATAGCCCCTACTCTCAACAGTAGAGGAGCAATGGACCAGGATCATCACCATCATCCTCAGGTTAATAACAGAGTGAGTTATCATCAGGAAACACGTTGATAGGAGTAAGGGGGGAAGTTAAATTATGTTGTCCTGCAAGGTAGGGGAAGCATACTGCGTGACCGAAAAGTCAAAAAGACACCTATCTGGGGTCAAAGTCCTGTCATGGCTATTTTATTTGGGGTATAGCTCAGTAAGGAGCCACCTTCCCAACAGAGACTCCAATTGTCGAGTTAGCACATCCCAGCAAAATAAAGAGATCACATGCTCAGTTCTAAAAATCTAAGGATAAAAAAAAAAAGCCTCATTTGAGCTGCCATGTGGGTCAAGGAATTGAACTTGGGGCCTTGTAAAGCTTACGTGGAACTGTCTAGTTGCCTTATTGAGTATTTTCAGTCTCATCTTCGTTTCAGCTTAAGTTCTCTTTAATGTTTCTATCTCTTTACTGAATTATGATTTCAGGCTCTGAATTGTCTCTGTCACTTTGTTCAGCTATATATACATATATATATATTCTGAACATTGCTCAGCTGTTTGTTAGTCTCTTGAATTCCAAGCATTTGTTCTTGAGTTCTTTGGTAAAGCTTATGATCATTCTTTTAAATTTTGTGCCCTGGAGTTCATGTGGCTAGTTCTGAGTAGTGATTTCTTCCAAAGAAGCCATGGGAAGGTTTAAAGCTTGGTCATCAACTTACAGTGCATTTTGCAAATGGATGGACCTTTAGGAGGTGGGACCTAATAGAAGTAAAGTATGCCATTGAGAGTTTGTCCCTGAAGACAACATTAGAACCACCACCTGACTCAGTTTCTCTTTTCCATTCCACAGTCATTCTGAAGGGATGAGTGTCTTTTTTTCACGTGCTCCTACTGCAACGTATTTCCCTAACATAGGTCTCAAACAGTGGGCCAGTATATCCTAGAGCCTCTGAGAGTCTGAGTCAGAAGAAACATTTAATTTCTTAATTAGATTACCTCAGATACTTCATTACAGACCAGGAAGCTGGGTAACATTTTGCGGAAGTTTTGAACTTTGAGTTTTAGTTTATCCATCAGTTATTTTGAGGATTCTGTTATTGGTGTAAGTTAAAAAAAAAAAAAAAAAAAAAAACTTTTGCCAGTCTTAAAGCTTTGTTTTCATTCATTTTCTTAATTTTTTATGGTTTTGTATCTACATTGAAGTCTGTTTTCATATAAGAGGGGAGATTTATCTCACATTTATTTTTTCTCATTGCTAAGGCATAAAGGTAATTAATGGTTTAGCTATAAGATAAGCCTTTTTGTAAGGTTTACCACTGCGTGCTCCTTTGATGGTGGAATATTACTGACTCAGCCAAAATGGTATGATTGGGTAATTTTTTTCTTCTATAATTTTTAATGGTGTACATTTTGGAGATGGGGAAAGGAAGGGCAGAGTAAAGAAAGGAATATGAGAAGGGACAAATGAGCACTAAAGGACTTTTTAAAAGTCTTACGGAAAAAATATTATAGATGCTTCCTAAAATGTATATATTTGCATATATAAAAATAATTTCAAAGAAATTACTCTGTAATGAGGAGGAAAAATCCCTCACCGAACACTATATGTTACCAAATAAAATTGCCAGAATAAGGAATAGGTTACATCTTTTTGAGTTGGTGGTCAGGGGATCACTCCAGACAGTTGCCAATGCTGTTTGTTACCTTCCTGAATTTGACCGCAGGACCATATTGCTGCATCCTCCGCGTATTTGTTTCACAGAACGTAGGGAAATCTCATTAGCTAACTTTCACAGGGATGATAGTTACTATATGCACTGCAGAGGGAGAAAAGCAGTCTTCAGTGTCATCCAAACATGTATTCTGTGAGTTACAATAATGGATTCCTTAGGATATGTCTACCAGAGCACTAGTGGCATGAATGTTATGGGAGTAACAAAGCTCTTCTAAGTGAGTTTAAGCACATGATGCCATGTTACCTTATATTAACTGGTGGATAATAAAAACAAATATTTCAGTATAGACATAGTTTTAAGTTATAATTTCGATCTTTGTTTTTGTCCAGTTTGCTTATATAGAACCAATAGATACAGGATTGACTACTTTGCAGTTTTAGAAATTCTTCTCAACTCTGATTTTTTTTATAACTTCTATTTTATTCCTGAAATTTCATTCTTTAAAAAAAATTCATTAGTTTCAAGAGATTTTTAAATAGTTAGCTCAGGCATGATTATGATGGCGGAAGACACTTGTCTGATATTCTGAACCTTACCTCACCTCACAGTTGCTATCACGACCTTTGCTAATGTAAGTTATGATTTCTTGTTTCATAAGATGACAAGCAATTGTCAATCGTATCTTGCACAATTTGTCTATTAAGCTCCTTTCGGTCTTATTTAAATCTTTTATTTCAGCAGACAATCATTCTGTTGTGTCTAACACACTTTGTTGGCAATTTAATTCCTGGCATCCTGATGGCATTGCCCTTTGCCTACTACCTCCTTATGGTGCATCTAGTCTAAAGGGGATGGAGGACTCGCTGATGAGTGTCTATTGGAGAATATACATTAGCCTAGACAAAGACATTTAACAAGCCTGGAAATCCATATACTAACTGTGTCTTCCAATGCAGATGATTGCTGGTTGGGGATTCATACTTGAGTCAAAGAATTCCATAGGCAAACTAGGGTAGTGTGCTGGCCAGCACAGGCTTCTGTGTGCTATTTCCAGGTTTCTGCAGGCCTCTCTCCACAAGAGCTGAGTCTTGGTCCTATGGACACAAACACCTTAGTTTGTCCTTTCACTCTGTAAAAATGGTCATCCTGTTGCACGTGTATATATTAAATATAACATAAAAAGAGCAAATATTTAAATGTTTTGGCAAATACAGAATCACAAAGCCATATTATCTGATATCTCGAAAAGCCAAATTTAGAAGCCAAGCATTTGCTATTAATCTCAAGTGTTTATTAACCTTTATAAGAATGAAGATGTTTGTATCCAATTTGGGAAATTTGGTGTAACCATGTCATTCACAATTCTATGCAGTCCTGGGAGAGGAAATAAACTTGGTAGTTTGTCACTCCAGAATTCCACCCCTGTCCTTAGTAAAGATGTCAATGTCTGTTCAAAATTCTGAGAATAAACAAATGAGAAATCGGGAGTGGACTTGTAGGGTTTGCATTTTGTAGTAGGAGACAAAAACATGCAGGCAACTCCTTCTGGAAATAGGAGGATGAAATGAACCATTGTTGGTCGCTGTGAAGGAGATAGTGGGCAGAATCTTTTACGGGATAAAGAACGACAGGAGGTCCCAGAGTATACAATAGATTCTGCCAGCCCTAGTCCACCTGGACATTTCCTTAGAGTTATATTCTATCTTCTCTAAGAACCAAATTACTGCTCCTTAAGGGCTTGTTTACTTATTCAAATGGTGATCTTGTATGTCTCAGGTTGTCTTGGTTTAAGTGAGTACGGGTAAAGATTTTCAGTAATGACGGGAAAGTCGTAGTTATTTTAGACCAGTAACAAGGGAAGTTAGTTACTGAGAAATAATTAATAATATTTAATACTATCTTGGTTTTTCCTATAGAACATAGAGCCCCCCTCCATGTAAAAAAAATCCATATGAAAATTATGCAATGTGTAGAGAAGCAGTCGTAACTCCTTTTCTACTTGAGACTCAGACTTTGAACACACACATATGCACACAAAGAGAAAGAGAGCGAGAGAGAGACAAAGATAGAATCCATAGTTGTAATAAATACTATAGTTGTAAAAATTCCATAGTTGTAATATTGTGATGCTGTCTTAAAATGCAGGCACCCCTTAACACATCCTTAACTTCACTGTTATGCTTAGGTTTCTCCTTGTAAAAAGAACGTGTCTGGATATCCTAGCTGACTCAGGAACCTTTCTGTGGCCTCAGTGAACTGCTGAGAGAATCATCTTCACTCCAACTCTTCTTCTCAATCCCCCTCCCTCTCTACTCTTCTGCAACTCCGTTCTGAACTGACCGTTTTGCAGCCCAATTCCACCGCGTGTCTCACTAATAAATATTTCATTTCTAAGTTGTGCTTGCTGTATTCTGAGAGAGAGAGAGAACGAAACCCAGCGTTATAGCCATGGGATGGACACACCCTTGTCTTCTATGGTCACAGAACACGGTAAATGTTTGGGGAGGCAAAGTGTAATACAGACTCCATCTTGATTTCACGGTCACATTTTGAAGCTGATGATTTTCCATTTCCTATAAAATTTTAATGTCTGTCAAAGAAATCCCAGGCTTGTTTTTGTCCAAAGCTGCTTTTTTTTCCCTTGATTGCTGAGGCATTTCATGCTCTTAAATGTGCTGTACCCAGACTGACACACGTTCTTTTATGCCATTTTTCCTCCTGGAGACGAGTCAGCAGGACTGTGCTCCAAGGTGCCTGAGAACAGGGCCACTGATCTCCACCTGGAGTCTGCAGCCACCTTCTTCTTGTCACGCTCAGCTGTAATTTAAGATATCAGGTTTAAATTATTTAGTGGTTTATAAGTATAAATAATTCACCAGTCAACAATGAAAGCGACAGCCCATTAATCAGCCCGTGAACATGGGCACAGGTGTCAGGCAGTGGGCTGAGTCCCAGTGAGGTCACCTCGCTGGGAGCCTTCTCCTCTTCTCCTCTTCCTGGGATGTGACCCATCTTGCTAGCGGATTGAATTAATTGGAACTCATATTGAGAGATACACTCAGGAACTATAACCTTCAGAGAGAAAACCAAACTGTTACAAATGTCAATACGATGTCACTTTTCTGACACTGACCAGTTACACCTGTATCATGTCACCAAAGGGATTCTGGGAAGGAAATAAATGAAGGGATAACACGCCACCAGAACGTTGGGGCTATTTTTATGAAAAGTGCCATAATCTGTTTCCTGGTGCTAGATTAAATTAGTTTGGGCAAGGCACTTTAAGAAGGAACAAGAGATTTCTTGCGATCACAGGTTGGGAGCTGAAAAGTTCAGAATCAGACAGCCCCATCAGTGCGTCTCAGATAAGGGCCTATCAGTGGGTGACAACTATGGTGTTTGGAACAACATGGAGATGTATAAAAAGTTATACAAAAAGCTAGAGAGATTCTAAGTACTCTGAATGTATTCCAAAATTCTGCTTGAGCTATTACTATTTATGTAGTAACAAAGCAACCCCTGCCTCTCCTTGGTGTCGCTCTTCCCATATTCACAGTAAATTCCTCACTGGCGGCACTCAGGACATGACCTTTTAAAAACTAAGCTTCTGTGCTAGAGCCCCAGACTCTAATCCTGCTCCCCACTGCTCTGCTGTCACTTCTTCAGTGAGGATGATCGTCGAATCATCTGCCAATTGCTGGGTCAACATAACCAACTGTGAAGGGCTTGTCATGAGCCAAGCCAAAAGGAAATCATTTTGCAGAGGTTTTCCATACAACAAACGTGGGAATAAAAATGGTTCAGGGACAGAAAGCTAAAGAGTATCAGAGAGAAATCTAACTTAATATCTGCAAAATTTCAAAGCCCAATGCCCTAAATTCCAAACTCCCTCTTCAGCCAAACATTAGCGCTTTAGGGACACTGGTTCCTGACGTTGGTTGGAAACAACCAGCCACACTTCTCTGCTTTAATCTTCCTGCTCTCTAGTTTTCTTCCTTAATGGCGCTCCATCATTAAGACAATGTTTGCTCTTTCTACCTAAAAACACCTGTCTCTGTAATACTCGTGTTACTGATCTGTCTGTCTCCTATATGCATGCAGGAATCTGTGCATAGGCGAAATCAGGTGCCATTCTATACCCTGACAGTGGTTTGTATTGAGAAAATTTGTATGATTTGCATCTAATTCTAAATTTGACCGTGAAGCAAATCTCTGTTCTGAGTTCTCTTAACTCCTGTCTCGGGTTGCTCCTGAGGTCTTCCCTCTCTTCAGTTCCTATTTATCTTGTAAGGAAGCTGCCCATTTACTTATGTCAGACTCTTCCAGTAAGTGTGCAGATGGGTGATTATAATATAGCATACAGCACAGCAGTCTTAAGTGTGTCAAACACATCAAGCAGCCTCTGGTCTCCCCAACACAGGGCATTCATTTGACACATGTTCGAGGTCCTTTCTCACTGTTAGTTTCTTGGTCCTTTCTTTCCCTTGATGATCCACACTATTTTACTCTTTTTGAATTCCTTGGCTTTGTTCTCTTTTTGTCTTCATCCTCGGATACATGTCCCAAAACTTAACTTCTTTCTTCTTTACTAAATATTGAACTTACGTGTCATTTCTCTGGCCTTTTATTATTATTATTATTATTATTATTATTATTATTATTACAGCATACAATCAGAGTTTGGAAACCAAAAATATCATTTTGGGAATTTGTTTTTCTATATAAAATTAACCATCTTCCATTTTCACAGCAGATGAACTATGTTATGCCTAAAGGGTCATCCCTATGACTAACCAATTATTTGCTAAGTAAAAAAATAATATGCATTTAATGCTTGTGATTGATTTTGTGGACACTTAAAATACCTTGACATGGACTGGAAGTGGTGGCAAACAATTTTGAGCCCAGTACTCAGGAGGCAGAAGCAAGTGGACCTCTGCGAGTTAGAAGTGACCATGATCTCCATAGGAAATTCCAGGCTAGCTAGGGCTGAAAATTGAAAGTCTCAAAAACAAAAAGATTGACTTGTAAGACTCTAAAACTATTCCTTGAGCAGTCCATTTTCAAGTGATTTTTGACCTTCATGACTACTCAATGAAATATATGTTCCAAGGCCAAGGAGCTACAGAATGTGGAGATGTTATTTAACTAATTTCACTCAAGCAATTGCATTCACCACCTACTATTCTAAAACTATCATTGAACTGAGCAGAGAATGAGACTATGGGAACAGTAAATGAATTAATCCTTTTTATAGGAAGCTTCCCTAATCCATAAGTTGAATTCTTTACACTTACACCTTTAGATTTGTTAATATTTTACCTTGCCTTCAGTGTTTGAGTTTACCCTCTCTTGCCCCCATATCAAAGATGGTGCTTTTATTTCTCTATACCCATTGGCTGCCATATTATCTTGCACAGAATAGACAGATACAATGTTCTGTTTAGTTAATTAAAATTCCATTTTTAAGGAATTCAGCTCTGTGATTTACAAAAAAGCCTAGCAGTCTTCTCCAAAGTATAAGTAATAGTGATCAATTATGTATTTCATGGGAAAATTTATAGTTCAATCAATGGTCACAAAATTGGTCAAAGTAGACAATGAATATTTTGACAGAAGCCAGTACTAATATATTTTTAAAATGTTAATTTGTTCCTCTAGTATAATAACTTTTTAATTTTTCTCACCCATAATTCACACAGTAGTAAAAATTCACTAAGTTTGGGATATTCATTCTGAATTCTGGAATGGAAATATGAATCAGTCACCATTACCACATGTGACACTGCTTTCACATTTGTTGAGCAAGTTTCATAATCTAAACCAATTTCTTATTGTTTCAGGGACCAGGAATGGAGCATATTTCCATAGTGGCTTTCATTATTTAACTAGTACATAAGCAAGGTTGAAGCGCCAGTGTATTCGCTCAGGAAGTTCAGCAAATAAGAATGCAAAAGAAATGCAGAGTGCAGAGGTTAGTTTGAAACAGAAAGACAGGAACTATGCCTCCTGTGGGTCTAGAATGTAACCCTTAGAAAATTCAGTTGCTGGAGAAACCTGAAATCAGTCTGTTATATTACATAGCTTCCATTATTTATCATACATGTCTTTGTTTTCTTAATAGATAAATGAAATGCAGAAATCAGATGACTCATATAAAGACCTGGAATCCTATTTTAAGCAAAAGGTGAAATTGGTCCTTCAAGGTGTATATATAGTTTCATATAGAAGAACTAGAAATTTTAACAGTATAAAAGATGAATGAAAAAATTTGCCAAAAATACCTGATGATGAATATATTATATTTAATGGGAAGAAACTAAAAGTCTATTGGATTTGAATTTCTGAGAAATAATTCATTTCTCTTCCTTAGAGCATGTTAGTGCATAAATTATGTAAGTTGAAAATGAACACAGTATTCCAACATAGCAGAGAACCCTGGTGAGCTCTGTAGCACTGTGTGAAACAGGAATCATTTTAAATTTATAATTTTTCAATGTGTATATAATATGTGAAAATGAGCTGAGATGTAAAAGTCAAGACAAATATGCATAAAGGTGTTGTTCTCTTGGTGAGTTTAATTATTTCCATCATAAGAATGTTGACATTTGTCTGGTATGGTGGGGCACGCCTGTAATGCTAGAGCTGGGGTGGTGGAAGCAGATGGTCCAGAATTTCAAGGTCATCTTCAGGTATGTAGAAAGTTTGAGGACAGCTGAGCACTCTCTAAGCACTATAACAAATTAAAAACCAAAAGGTTAACATGTGTGGAGAGCAAAATAAGCTAAAATTTTAGGCAAAAAAAGGAAATTGAATGTTTAGGAGATAGCTCAGTTGGTAAAGTGCCTGCCATGCAATCTGTAGGGCCTGCGTTTAGTCTACAGAATCAAGAAAAAATATTGTTCATGGTTTATGTACCTAGAATTTATCACTGGATGGAGAGCAGAAGACAAGCAGATCCCTGGGCTTCCAGGCTACTCAGGCTGAGCTAGCTGGCTAACTCCCCTCTCATAAAACTTCATGCATGACACCAGAAGGACAATAGACAAAGTTGAGCTATGTTATTCATATGCATACTAAACCTTAAAAATATTAAAAATATTCTTAATGCTTTCATATTCTCTGATGGAATTAAGAATCTTGCATGCACAGTAAATTAAATTTTATTCTCAAACTTTAATGAGATTGTCATATTCAAAGTTAAAGAGTAGAGAGAGAGAAAGAGAGAGAGAGAGAGAGAGAGAGAGAGAGAGAGAGAGAGAGAGAGAGAGAGAGAGAGAGAGAGAGAGAGACTGAGTCAGAGGTGTAAAGTGAACTCACTTTTAAAAGAACTTATTAGAAATCTAGAATAGCTTCTTAAAGCTTTCAAGAAATTCTTGAAATTCAAGAGATCAGTCTTATTTTTTAAAAAACACATTATTAGAAGTAAGAATTTGCAAAAGAATAATTTGATGATTTTCAAATACCTATTAGCTAACTTGGGACTGAACCGCCCGGGTTTTCAGCTTGCATTTAAACTGCCTCCTGATAGATGAGAGACATGGCCTTTATGTTGAACCCAGTTTTCTCCTGTCTTAGGGAAGGACTTCTTTGCCCTGCTTACATTTGTTTATGGCCTTAATTGGCTGTGCTTTTCTTAGACTACACGTTTTGCAGCCTACCTTTGTGATGTCTAGGCAATGTCAGTGTACCAGGATGAAGCTACCTCATTCATCAAATTTTAAAAATAGAGACTTGTGTGAAATCCATTCTGTTCACTGTAGTATGGTGCAGAAAGAAGTAACAGTCAGGGTCACAGTGGGAAATGCTTATAAATAGACACAGTAATTGCTCCTTCATGCAGAATTCATATTTATTTGTAACTACAAAATCTAGTGAACATCCTAAGAAAATAATGAATATTATAATATCAGTAATAAGTCTGACACGAATAAGCAATAATAGCTGCTACCTATTCTGCTTCAGAAATTTTTGAATGAAAGACTTTGTCTTAGAAGTATAGGTAGGATAAGCTAGATGCAGTTGAAATCTCTTAAGAGCTTCCAGACTCATAGACCTCCGTGCCAAAGTTGAAGGAGTGAAATTACAATGCATTCAGTAGTCAAGCCTACGTATCCAATATAAACCAGTCATGACAGGAATTTAATGGAGGCAGCAACATGTTTCTATGGGAAGGTCTTCCTATGTGGTACTTTTAGGAAGTGCCTCCAAAGAGTAGATAGTGGGAGAAATAGTTTGCCTTATTATCGACCTATCTAACTTAGTCATCAAATGCACATGGTCCTCATGAAACCTGCCCATCACAAATTAACCTTACTAAACAAACCTGACAAGTGGGTTAGCCCAGTATAATGGGAAATGCAAAACTGATAGAACAGACTGAGTGACAGATATTACCGCAACCATTTATGGAGTCTGGGATGTCCCAGGGTAGACTTTGAGTTCAAGTCATTGGGGTGCCAAGATGGAGCTCAAAATCTTGAAAGAGAACTAGGGAAGCCAATCATGTAACGGTTGTATATGAACTGAAGACCCGAGGCTATGAAGAGTGTCATGCTTTAATACACAGTCATGCCAGAGAACCCAAAGTCCTGATACCCTAAGTAGAAGACAATATTTCCAGCTTCCGAAGAGAGATCAGTTCACTTTTCTTCTGGCTTCAGCTTTTGCTATCTCTGTCTTCTACCACATTAGGAGAGGATGGGTCTTCAAAACAGTAGACGAAGGTGGATCTTTGTTAATCCACTGACTCAAAATCCAGTCGTATTTGGAAACAGGGTTGCAGAAATATTGAGAAGTATTTCTCTGAATGCTATCTCTTCACAGTGAAGCAGACACATCCAATCACTAGCCACGAGCAGGACAGAGACATCTTAGCACATAGTCACAAAGATGATGAAAGAGGGCTTTGGTAAATGTGTGGGTAGAGCTGGGAGGACAAAGAATGGTGGGAACCTAGGAACTAGAAAGACAGGACCTGTGCCATGCTCCTGTCTGATGGATCAAGGGGAAACAGCAGCAGAGAAAGCTGGGCTGAGAAAGAGGGATGTATGCAAGCAGGTTAGTTGCCATGGCTACCAGCCACACCGAGGAAAGACATGATGCCTGAGGGGAAAGTATCTGAGCTTCTGGTCTTCTACTTTCTAGTACTTTCCACTGGCCAAAACCATCTACCCTATTGTGATAAAAACCCAGTGTCCTTCCATTGTCTTTGTGTCTTGGAAATCCAGTCTTGAGACGACTCAACAGCAAGATTGCTTGCTGCTCTTGAAGATGATCCAGTTCAGTTCCCAGTACCCGTGGGACAGCTTACAACTGCCTGTAACTCTAGTACCATCATTCCTGTAGCCTCTTCTGGCACCAGGCATTTTTCAGTGCACATACACACTTGCAACTGAAGCACCCCTCTGCATAAAGTAAAATAACTCTTAAAAACTTAAATCCGAATACCTGCCAGGGTTCTTCATAAAATAATTTACATATGCTTCCCAGCCAGCATTCTGACAATCGACCTTTCCTCCTTCCTTATTCTGCCGCTGCATTTGAATTTGCTGGTATTTTGGGGGAATAGCAAATCTTCCTGCATCCCATGGGATGTTGTTGGCTATGCTGCCTCTGAAGGAGGCATGGCTGTAATTTTCTCTTCCTAGTGTCCTCTCAGAGAAGTCAGATGAACACACCTCACACATGGCCACACCCACAGCCTGAGTCAGATTCCTGTACTCTGTCCCTTTGACTACCCTTTGCTTCGCTTCCCTCCTTAGACTGTTGACTCTCTGGGAACAGAATCTTTACTCATCTTGTCGGCTCTTTCTTGAAAAGTTGCAATATCATTGACTACAGTGAAATGCGATCTATGCTTTGTGGTTGGATGAAAAAGTACATAACCACATGAAGGTGTTTTCACACAAGTTTAACTAGTTTTAAAATATTTAATATCATGGTGTGCTATTTTTCTTATGTTTTTCTAAGAAACAAAAATGACAGAAAAATGGCAACACGAGAGGAAAGGGTTTATTTCATCTTACTTCATGGAGGAAGATCAAGTCAGAAATTGGAGACCTATATTGAATTGGGCCACGATCAGCTTAACCTGTCTTCCTCATACAGCTCAGGACCACCTGCCCAGGAGTGGCATACTCTCCACTGGGGTGGGCCTTCCTATATCAATAATTAATCAAGAAAATTGCACATTAACATATTTACAGGCCAATCTAATGGACACAATTCTTCAGGTAAGGTTACCTCTTCACAGGCGAGTACAGGTGACTTTTTGAAGTTGACAAATGTATCCAACACATATACACATCTAGAATAATTTAAAACTAGTTTTAGAATAAGAGGTGATGTACGCTAAAAATTCATTCTTAGTACTAAAGCAAGGTAGGATCAAATCAGCTTTAATCCTAGCATGGATAGGGGAAGGACTTTGGATGTTCCATTTTTAGGAGAGGAAGTATTAGCAATTTATTGTTGCTGGTGGGGGAAAGTCAGCTTTATTAAGGGATGTGTTCCCAGAGAGGCTACAAGGGTCCCTGTAGCACACTTGGTTGTACGCCCATGCTCATACGGCCATCGCTGCATGGACTCTGTGGAGTTAAAAATAAAGTGAGTGAAGGTGGGAGGAAAACATGGTGGGAGATGGGAGAGAAATTGGAGGAGAGGGAATGGGGTTGGACTTGGTCAAAACGTATCATATGCCAGTATGAAATGTTCAAACAATAAGGAAGAAAGAAAAGAAAAGCTGGTTTCAGTCAGAGGTGAAGCAAAGCCTGCCCCTGCTCAACTAAGGTGCAAGGTTCTATTATCCGGAGGTTGCTATGAGAATCCATGCCTGGCTTCCTGTGTCAGCCTGAACCCTGTTCGCCTTTAAATATGTGGACATGATTTAAGGTTTGTGAAACATAGTTAGGAGACTTAAAATGCAATATGAACTTTGTCTCCTTTTCAACAATGAAGAATCCATGAAAAGGAAGAATCCTTTTCAACAATGAAGAATATTTACTTTTCAAGTAGAATATAAGTTTAATTGCCAATATTATACAGTAAAGATTAGAACCACAATTTCTGCTTAGTTTAGAAAAGTGGAAAAAAAAAACAAAATAAATAGAATAAAAGAAATAAATATTCACATGTTACCAATACAGAAGACTGCTAAAATTTCTCAGTACTCTTTCAACTGCTTTCCTTGAAATCCTACGCAATTTAGGAAAGAAAATATAGGTAACTTTTTTCTGACTTTTCAATTTAACACTATAATGTGAGACTTCCCCAGAGCGATATAAACAGTTAGCTTACCTCCCACCATATGGAGTATGATATATTATTTGACTGACCCCTATTGTGTTCATGAATACATTTAGTTTCCCACTTGTTTACAATTTATTTCAGAGATTATTCTTCTTAAACAATTTCTTGTAGATTCCTAAAATAATCTATAATCACCATATCAAAGTGAAGTAATGCAAGGAAAGTTAAAAAATATTAAGGTCACCATTAATATCTACAACCCACATCATGTTGACCCATGTTGTGTTTTTTTTTTCTGAAATACTTTTTCTATTTGTACAAAGACGGTGCCATATATTTTGCATTCAAAATGTATTCTGACATTATCATTTTTCATGGCATACCATGTGGATGTGAGGTCATAATTATTCCACTCTGTTAAAAGCAAACAGTTCAGCAACACACATGCTGGCCCTAATTTACACTCTCTCAAGCCCTAGAAGTCAGGAAATTTGAGTGTGTGTCCCTCAGTTATGTTAAATGCAGTTAGAACCAAGTTTTTATTTTTTTTTCTCACAGACTTGTTCTTTTTTAAAATTAATTTTTAAAATATTTTATTTTTAATATTTAAAGGTTTAATGCTATTTTGAATTTGAAATAAGTGTATTTTAAAACAAATAATTTCCACTTCAAGGATTAACTCTTATGTGTATAGCTCTGAGTAGGAAAGTATATTAATTACTCTTAGTGATTTTTTCAATAACTTAAGAAAAAGCTACTGAATTTTATGGAGTCAGATAAATATTGTCATCATGGGTTTTTAGTTTGCTCAGGGAAGACTTCCTAAAACAGTACCTTCATGTTTACATTTTAATTTTTATGTTTTCTTTTCTATGTTCTTAGTACATGTGTTTCATCACTAGCTCACAGTACACATAGGCGCTTCTATTCTTGTATCGTTGTTTTTGTGGTGAAACCATGGAATCAACTCTTGAGTTTTATTTCAGGTCTCATCCACACAGTATTCAGCATGTCCTGCAGAACAGAGCGACCTCACTGATGGCAAGCTTGAGCTTTATGGGTAATAAAATAAGCCTACCAGGCCTTCAAGAAGTTGTAGTCTTATTGAGTTTGAGTAGAACAAAGACTGAAGACTAGAACAACACTACCATAAAATGGAATTACTAATTCTTTTATGATTAAAAGCGTGTCAGACAGCTTTTTTTTGCAATTTGAAGATAACTCACTATTTATAATAAAGATAAACTTTATTTTAACTAAGGAGTAAACATTTACTTTTAAGCTCGGTGCCCTAATATACTTCTGCCACCACATATCAAGTTAATTTACATTAATCTATATATTCATAATATACATGATCACTAAATAAGATCTCATACAGTCTTTTAATTTTTAAACGTAAATTACTATGCTTTAAAATGTTTTGTTGTAAATTGCATCTCATGTAGGAATTTCCTCAGCTGAGGCTTCTTCCTCTGATGACTTTAACTTGTGTTAAGTTGATAAACACACACACACACACACACACACAAAATCCTAGCCATAACAACTGACCCCTTGTCAACTTGACACACAAACACTATTAAGTCACAATTGTTCCTTTCTTATTGATCCCAGGATCTTAAATAATGTTAAAAATCCTATAATCTTTACAAATTCAAACACAATAAAAATTTAGTTCTTTTAATATAACCAATCTCTTACAATCCAAAGTCTATTAAAATTCAAAATCTCTCCATTGTGATCTCTAGTAAAATGCTTTCTTACTTCAAGAGGGAACAATCAGGGCAAAGCCACAATGAAATAAAAGGAAAACAAAATTACAACTGTCCAATAGCTGGGATTCACTCCTGATCTTCTAGACTACTCTAAATGGCGTGGATCACTTCTCTGGCTCTGCCCTCTGAAGCATACACAGCTTGTCTTCTGGGCTCCAAATGGTTCCATTGCCACTGCTGTTCTTGTTGGCCATCCCATGGTATTGCCATCTCTATAAACTGGAGACTTCTGCTGCAGTTGAACTGCACTTTCACCAATAGCCTCTCACAGTCTTTTCCTTTTGGTACCAAAACCTCAATTTCTTTGCATGAGCCCTTCAGTCCTGGGCCTTCAATTGCCACTGAGGCTTCATCTTCACCAATGGTCTCTCTTGGCTTCTTACAATGCCAGTCCTCAATTGCTTTCTATGACCCTTCAAGCTTTCAAAATAAGTACCACCTGGGTGACTCTTACACATTACCAATCTGGCTGCCAGCATGAGGTACAACCTTGGCCACCTCTGGAAGACAGCTTCTCTGTGCTCAGGGGAAATATTTCCCAGAAGATTTCACTGGGGATGCTGGACTCTTCTTAATCACTGCTAATGTCTTGGCTCCAACTGACCAGAATCAAGTGTCCCAGTAATGTAAAGGTTTCACTTCAGTTGTTCTCAGTATCTTACTAATCACAGCTGATTATTCAGCCCCAGCTAACCAGAACCACGGGATCTTAATTCAAAATAATAAATAACGCAGATAGAGCCTTTGAACTTCCCTTTGAATCTCTGCAAGCCAGGATCCCATCTTCTACAGTTTTCTCAATATTCTTATCTTCCACATTCCAACAGAACATGACACTGATGTCTCAAAACCCAATTGTTCTTCTAGCTCAAAATTCTAAAGTCCTTCTACAATCCTCTCCAAAACCTTGTCATCTCTGTCACAGCAATACTCCACTCCAGTTACCACTTTGTCTTAGTTAGGGCTTCTATTGCTGTGATGAAACACCAGGACTAAAAAGCAAGTTGGGGAGGAAAGGGTTTATTTGGTTTACATTTTGGCATTGCTGTTCATTACTAAAGGAAGTCAGGACAGGAACTCAACCTGGAAACAGGAACTGATGCAGAGGCCATGGGGGTTCTTATTTGTTTCCCCTGCATTTCTTACTCTGTTTTCTTATAGAAGCCAGGACCAGAATCCCAGGGATGGCACCACCCACCATGAGTTTTGCCCTCCCCTACTGATCACTCATTGAGAAAAAGTCTTACAGCTGGATCTCATGTAGGCATTTTCTCAATTGCATATCCTTCCTCTGATGACAGTAACTTGTGTCAAGTTGACACAAAAATTAGCCAGTACACACACTAATCGGGGTTCCCTGTCTTCTGAGTCTTCACGATCAAAAAATGTATAGTAAGGAATCTATACTGCCAACTGCAGATCATCTTTCATAGATAAAAGCCCTCATCATAGTTTGCAAGCTGACTCATATTTTCTTATACCTATATTATAAACTTGCATTATTCTCATATCCAAGCAATGAATGTATATTGATGCTTTCTTCTTCCTTAAAAAAATACTTTTCTGTCTTAGTTCTCTTTGTCTCTGCTGTTTAGATATACAGCTGACTGTGGGTGGTGGTTTTGCATGCACGTGCATTAACCTTTTTTTAAGCCAACTATACAATGTGTTCTTTTGCTCTTTACTTGAGTTTTCTCAAGTTTTAGGAATTATTACTTCTGTATATGACTCACAGGAAAGAAAAATTTAATCATGGGTTGCAAATCATAACCTAACACTCAGGAACATTAGCATTTTAACACCATAAAATATGAAATATCTCTTTTTCAATTGTTACTGGAAAAGTCAGTACTTCAGAAATGAATACTGTAAGGGTATAGATAAAATGGAAAGGTACAGACACTTTTTCGATGAAGATAAATAAAAGTGAACTAATTGATTGAGTCAGTCATGGTGGTGCACACCTTCAATACCAGCCCTTGTGAGGTGGAGGCAAGAGGATCTCTGTGAGTTCAACTCCAGCCTTGTCTCTACAGTGAGTTCCAGGACAGCAGGTTTATATAAAGAGATCCTGTGTCCATAAAAGCTTAATGCTGTCATGATTTTGTGTGGCAATACAGACCTTCAAAGAATTAGGAAAAGTCAGAAGACTAATTCTAGATGTGCTAATATCAGTGGTACACCTGTGCCAGAGACCCTCCTCAATATGTTCCTATATGACAAAGGTTTTTTTTTTGCATAGCCTAATATAAGAATGGGATTGTTGCCATATAAAGTTTTAAAATTTGTGAAATGCAGTGGTTTTGTGGCTTTAACAAGAAATCATTTTCTTGTTTTTGGAATTAAATAGAAGCAACCTAGAGTTATGATGAAATTAAGCAAAGAAAGGGATCTAAAGAGTGCTCAGATGATGCCCAAGTGGACATTTACAAGGACCTGTTGAAGTACAGGTTGTAGGAAGAGAACAGACAGAAACTGCTTTTCACCTTGAAGGCCCATGGTCAAGCCAACCAAATTCCTTCTCCTACTCCCTCCTGGTACAGAACATTCTTGAGCTGGGAAAATCTGCTGTCTATAAGTGAGTTACCTTGTTTTTTACTGTTACTGTGAGATCTTATCAAGTTTGTGCCAGTAATTCCAAACAGGCTCACATAAAATTTGCTGTTGTTTTAAATACACTTTTTTCTGCCTTTAAAGTGCTGATACTAAAATTGCTTTTAAATTAGTCTGACAAGATTTAATTTTGTTCGAACACTTGGTGTATTTGCAACATCTCATTTTTTTTGCTAATTTCTGACAAAATACTCTCTAGAAACACCTCTCACAATTAGGGTTTACTATGGGTTATAGATTTAGAGGCTTCAGTCCAGCGTGCTTGGACATGACTTAATGGTGACTCGTGTTAGCAGCTCAGGACCTCAATCACTTCATTAGCTGAACAGGAAGGAGTCAGGGATAATATAACCTTACACACAAATCCTCAGCATCCTAATTCTCCTAGCCATATCTGACTCCTAGAGTCTCACAACTTCCTGAAATAACACCACTCACTGGGCGCCAATCACTTAAAGTCTGCCTCTGAAAGCAACAGTTCATACTAATTCTATAGCAACAGTTAATTTAATTGTTTATGTAGATTAGTTTTGGTCTTCTCTCATAGTCTGTTTTATATTAAGCTCATCTCTCCTATCTTCCTTTTTAAAAATTCTTGCCTTTTAGCTTTTGGTTCATTATCATTTTATTCATTTTCTATTTTTCAATAACTATTTTATTGTTCAAAACTATTCTATGACATTTTTGTGAATAAACATGTGTTCTGATTATTCTTACCTCTTGCCTCTTTGATCCCTCCTCTATGCCGCTAATCTTCCCCTTCCACAATCGTGTGCCTTTTGTTTGTTTGTTTGTTTTATAACTTACTCATTTTAATCAGTTCTGTTCATTTGAGCCTGATCGGCTCACCCTGAGGATACAACTGGAGACATAACTGTACCTCCTCCAGAACCCACTTTAGCTGGTAATTCTGTGAAGGAGGGATCTATGAGTCCCTCTGTCATCCAGGATTGGAGGTGAGCAGACATAGTCTTATGCAAGCACTGGCCAAGAACCTTCAACTGATGTGAGATCATGTTGGAATGACTGCCATGCCCTGATGATAGAATTTCATAGCCCTTCTCAATATCTTTTTGTTCTTGTACTATTTCTGCTGTTTTTTCCCCAAATTTCTCTCTGCATTAGAGGGGATGCTATAAATGCCTTGTTTAGGCCTGAATGCTTCTTAATAACTTATCCTCAGCATCTTGAGCAGTCACGAATCTCTACATTCACTATTGTTCACTGAAGTTTCTCTAATTAAGGTTGGCAGTAGAATATATCTAAGGTATAAACACAAATATTTAGGTATATTTAGATGACCTTTGGAAGAAAATCTGTCTTTTCCTGTAGAGCAAACCTCAAATATGATCTAAGGGCAGTTCTCCATAAGCTATTAACACAGTCCCCTGTTTTTGTTACTTTTTATGCTATATACATGTACCTCTTTAAACTATTATAGCATAATTTAAATTATAACTCTTTTCCAATTTTAAGACAAATAAAAAAGTTTAAATACATTAATAATTTATTTTATACTTTTTGTGGCTTTTGGGGTAACTATATATATATATATCACAAAAGACATTTTCAAAAACATTTACATGTGTGTATTATACACATCACAGCCAGTGTGTAGAGAAAAGTGGACAACTTTATAGAGTTCTTTATTTCTTTTAAACATGTCTGTTCTAGAGAACAAACTCAGATTGCAAAGGTTGACTGTAATGACCTTAATCCAAAAAGTCATCCTGTTGACCAAGAAATCTCAACAGAAAACATTTATTTTAATTTGCTGTATGCTTTTAACTGTATCTCATATCTATATACATGTACACACACGAGTGCCTTTCTGCAGTTTTATTATTGTTTGTATTTCTATAGTCTTATTTTAAGATGCTTCTGTTTGTGTTTTTTAAAAGATATTTATGCTTCTATAATCCATTTTGCAAGTATCTAGTGGTGTTAAAAAGTTTCTCAAATCATCCCCTAAATGTTATTTGGGCATACTCATTCTCCTTTTCTCCCGAGACTCCAATTATGTGTGTGTGTTCATGCTTTGAGTTTCTTCATCAAATTTCTACATTGCCCCATGATTTTCCTCTCCGTATTTCCATGAAATAGTCTATGAAATCCCATATTACTTAATTTACTAGCCAGTAAAATTCTAAGTGTTAGTGCTAGTAAGTTCATTTATTGCATTACTAATTTCATCATTTGATCTTTCAAGGGGTTTCATCAACTTTTTCTGGTGACAATAAAATTTATGTTCTTTATTCCTATTTTTCTCGTTCTTTGTTTTCTATTTCTAGTGATTTATTTCAGGAAATTTTGCATGCAAGCAAGTCATCCCTATGTCTACTATCCAGTACACTAGGGGTCCCAAATATATCTTGTTCTCTTTTTCTAAGCATCTTCCTTCTTCACAACCCCAATACTTGTGCTTAGATACAAACCCTGCATTTGTATATCTAGGTAACATTGACTAGCTATGTTACCATTCAGAGTGTCTACCTGAGGTTCAGTTTTTTCATCTGCAAGCTAGATACAATACTACAAATAAACTAACACATTTTTAATTTCAAGAATTAAAAATCAGAGCATATGCAAACTTACTTGCATGGGATACCTAGTAGGGATGTCAGATCTTTGTTTTAATTTTACTTTATTTTTGGTCTTATTGAGTTACATGAATTTCCTTCTAAAAGAGATGTATTTTAATATAATTATTTATTATTCCATTATTTATACTCCCAAATATAATGCAGATCAAGTTGAAATTTACCTAGGAATGCTATATGTCATCTGACTTCCTTAGGCTAATTTATACCGAAATTATGTTTTAGCATTTATGGGTATTTCTAGACGTCTACTTCTACTCTGTTGCTGTTGCTTTGTATTGTCTCATAGAGTCTCACCTGCCGAAAGCCATGTCCTCACTAAGTTTCTGTGTCCCTTTGCACAAAGCACCATCCTAACACTCAGATGCTGCAAACTGTGTGAGGTTGACTTTCCGTCCATGTCACGATTTTCCAGGCAACAGATCTCAGACTGCATCCTTTTATCCTTGCCTCCCAATCTCCAACTCCTCTAGCAATACACCACACACACACATGCACACACACACACACACACACACACAATTTTCAAGTTCAGTTTTGTAATCATATGTCTATTTGGCAATCAAGTAAAGGGTCATTAAATCTTCAATTATTTTAAGAAAAAGTTTTAGCATTGTCATTGTGGATTCAATTTAACTTGTTTATTTGTTTGTGTGTTTATTTCTCATACTTAGGACATTTGTATAATAGAGGTACTTTAAAAGTCAAATGGAATAATAAATAATGCATTTTATTAGGAAAGTCTATGAATAAACATTGTGATAAATTAATTTGTAAATAATGAAAACATTAAAAAATTTTAATGATTTATTTATATGTCAATTGGAAGGATATTTTTTCATATTGTTTTAAGTTTCCTTCCCAAGGCTTCATTAAATGAAGTGGGTTGAAGGGAGGTAGAAATGAAAATAGATTTATAAAATGAAACCTTGACCTTGCCGATACTGAGGTAGCAATTTATCTGGGGAGGGGGTATTAAACACATAAGGAAATGTCAAACTCTGAAATGATAACGTGCTCTTGGAGAAGAGGCATGGCAAAGAGGAAGCTTTTTCTAACATGTATTTTTCAACAAGGTTTTGTGGGGGAAGATGACCAAATATACTCGGGAGCAGTAAAGAGCGTAGTATGGCTAGGGCAGAATGATATATAAGGCTACAAAAAGATTGAGGAGATGAAGGTTAGACGAAGTTGTTGCTCACCACACAGGCCCTAGCAACCATTCTCAATCTGTGGGTTGCAACACCTTTGGGGCTCTAACAACCCTTTCATGGACGTCACGTATTAGATATTTACATTACAATTGGCAACAGTAATAAATTACAGTTATGAGATAACACTGAAATCATTTTATGGTTCTGGGTCACCATTAAGAACTGAATTAAAGGATGAAAGCATTAGGAAGGTTGAGAACCATGGAGCTATAAGAATCCGAACTCGATTCTGCAAGGAAGTTGTGTAGAATATTGGAGAAGGTTGGCCAGAGCTGTATTTTAAAGAGAGCACATGCAAGATTTGGTGCATTGATAGGAGGGAGGCTGGGGGAGCTGCTTGACCCTGGCATCATACAATTCTATATAGGTTGGCAAGAGATATGAAGAATGTGTGCCAGGACTGTGTTTGGACATAGTACATATCCATTACTCTGAAGGTTTATGCTGTTTGTAATTGTTGATCAGGGACAAATCAAATTAGTGAGCAATAATAAAACTTAAAAAAAAAAGAACTCAACAGTTAAGTAAGCGTGCTTGCCAAAGCTATGTCAGAATATATCTGCAAAGGATGCTTGTAGCTTTTCAGGAATTTAAGTAGTTGCCTTTTCAGGAATGCTCTTCTATGTCCATGGGTTCCTTCCTTCTGGAGGTCATTTCTAATACCTAGGATACAGATTAGAGATGAAAAAATATGCAGATAGAGAGACAGCATTACTAGGTTGATCAGATAGATAGATAGATAGATAGATAGATAGATAGATAGATAGATAGATAGATAGATAGATAGATGATAGAGGAATATGGCTTGAATCTTTAAAGGGTTTCAGGTTTCTAGTATTACAAATCTGGTCATCTTATTTCACGTGTTTCAGAAGATCAGTAGGACCAAAGGCTCTTGTGTAGATTAAATGACACATTGGTGTCTGAATCCTTGGAACTAAACAGAGGCACTGTCCAGGCCTGTTTCATGGTATTCCACGCACGCTGAGCAGCTAAAAGGGCATGACAAGTACTGTCCACTAGCTCATAGTTAGAAAGGGCTATTTTATGGTCCGTTTGGGCCATTTTTCTACTGTGAAAAAAGTCAAATGGCATTTCATTATGTTAACGGGGCAGCAGAGACACAAATAAAAAAAATCACATGGTTCATACTTGGTCCCCGTGAGAAGAGAGTCTTTTTAAAGACCTGTAGGTGGTTCACTAGCACAGGTAATTGAGTTTCAGTATCTCTCCGGTGAGCCTTTCCACGAGGCATTCTGTCATGCCGTTCAGGCGGGGAGGGAATCAGAAGGGACCCCTTTTAAGGAAGTATTGTCTCCTCCGCTAACATGCTGAATGCTGCCTTTTATAGAAATCGTTCTTTTAACTCAAAAAAAAAAAAAAAAGAAGCAAATCCCATTTTTAGAGAAACAGCAAAGGTGTTAACACTCCCACTTAGAGGAAGTGACAGAGATATTTCATGAAAGACCCCAGTGCTCGCTCAAGGCAGTGCGCTCAGTGATGACACCAGCTCCCCTCCCTCGCACGAGGAGGACAAATAGCTATCCCGGTAATTCTAAACATGTGTACCTGCCCTCCTCAGAGGATTTGCCTCCCTCCTTTCATTGTAATCAGATGCCTTTCAGTAAGGCTTGTTTTACCTTTTCATCTGGAGTAAGAAGAGTTGGCGTTAAGGGATGCATTTAAGATTAGGCATCTTTTTTTTTTCCTCCTTTTCCTGATTTAATAAATCTGTGGATGCTTTTCTAAAAAAGAAAAAAAATGTAAAGTGAAAAATATGGGCGAATGCATGGAACTGTACATCCCGGGGGCTGCCCTGTTCTCAGTTTTGGTTCCCAGTACTGATTTTCTCTGTTTTCTAAAAAGTCAAGTCGGGATGGTAGTGAACTGTCACTGTAGAATGGACAGATCCACTGTTGAGTTTACAGAGCGAAAGGAAAGTGTCAGAATTTCCTAAGAGCAGCTATGCCGTTAGGACAGAGAACATCCGTCCACAAGTGGATAAACAAGGAAATCAAAACCCCAATCCACTTCCTAAGTGTGCAAGATGACAGACAGCTCCTCAAATACAGCTTCTGTGCCTGGTCCCTTGGGCTGTCACAGCCTAGGTCTGTAGCCACACTGCTGAGACCCATAACACAGCGCATTCCATTGGCTAGAAACAGAGCACAGTGAGCCCCTCGTACTGTCCTGGCCGACTTCAATAAGCAGCTTCCTTACCCATATGACCAAAACACTCACCCCCATGCTACAATTGACATTAGCAGAAGAAAAATATTTTATTTGTCCCAAGAGGTATAAAAAGATAGTATCCCCCCCCAGAAAAAAAAGCACTAAAAAAAGGAACACCTCCAAAGGTAAATTCCCAGAATGCCAAACATGCATTTATAAATAATCTCTTGTTTTCACTCATTTATAGTATATTTATTTATGCACTTACTCAATACATATTTAAGGAGTTACAGAGAGAATGTGGATTATAATGTACCATCGATGTGGACAGAGTAATAGACAACAAAACTCCATCCTAGTCAACTCAAATGCTAGCCGGTGAAAGATAGAGGAAAAGATATGGAGAAGAGGGAGTCTCTTCAGTCCTAGAAAGAGTTCCAGACAAACAGAAAGCAAGACGCAGGATGTTCCTTGTGGGGCTGGGAGTGGGACCATGAGCCTTTGGGAATCTTAGCAAAGACAGAAGAAAACCATGGAGACCACCTGATGCTAGGAATCAAGAGAAGCCTCTGATGTGCCTTCTCTTATGTCCATAGAGACTGAGATGTCTTCTATCCCATCATGAGATTATAGCAAGTCCAGACAGGGTCATTGATGAACCAGCTCGTTGTCCAAACATGTGCAGACACGTAGGCATCAGAGGATTCCACATGGGATACTAACTAAAAAGGTTCAGCGTTAATATGTAGTAGTCATGACTGGCCAGCGGCCGGATCCAGTCAATCATCAGATGCTATCGCCGGCGCAGGTGGACTCTTTGGGAGAGGGAGCTGGCACTCCAACATGTTAAGAAAACAAAATAATAAAATAGACTTCAATGTTGTTCTTTAATAGCAAGAAGAAGCGAGTCAATTTGCCTTCCAAAATTCCTTTAAGAAATACCATCCAAGGCATCATTGCCGTTGCTTCTTGCAAGGGAGGAATTGGGTGATCGTACACAGAGCACACACTTGTTCAGCTGCTCAGCATGTGGAAAATCATCATGCTTAGTCCCTTTAAATCAGGAGCTGCAGCCAATCTTCCTATGCAGGGACGGCAAGGCACCATATACATCTGTTCCAGATGAGCACAGTAAGGCGCGGTCCAAGAGCCCTTGCGCATTACTGTTGCATTGTGGAGCATGTTCACATACGTTTCTTTGCCAGGTAGATTTCCCCCAAAGTTCCTAAGTCCCGACGGGTGAATATCAATTTTGTGTGACTTAGTTTAGGGAGCCCTTGTGTTCTGCATTCCATCTGCTTGAAAATCACACTTGCATCAAGACTGCATTGGAATCGGGAGCCTACTTTAAGGTCCTTGGAACATCAACAGCCAAATTCTGTGCGAACCAATCTTTCTCCTTTCTTTGTCTCTTGCTTCTGTCACCGTGGCCCTTTCTTTTCGCATCCACTTTCCCTTCCTTAGAAAATTAACTCATTATCTAATTCAGGCTTCTTTTTTTTTTTTTTTTTAACTTGCTTGGCCTCTTGGTTTAATAAAACCAAGCTAAAATCTAGAATGTACATTTCAAATCCAGCATCAATGTCCTGATCCAGACACTGGAGGGAGATGTGGGTGCGGGGGGGGGGGGGGGGGGGGGTGCT